>NC_143147.1:5925000-5932500 GCF_059928025.1 Delphinapterus leucas | reverse complement strand
TAGGGTTAGGGTTAGTGTTAGGGGATGGGGACGGTTTAGGGTACAGGTTAGGGTACGACAACGGTTTAGGGTGAGCGTACGTGTTAGGGTACGGGTTAGTGTTAGCGTACGGGTTAGGATTAGGGGACAGGTGAGGTTAAGGCTTCGGGTAAGGGTTAGGGTTAGGGTTAGGGTTAGGGTTAGGGTTAGGGGACGGGGACGGTTTAGGGTACAGGTTAGGGTACGTCAACGGTTTAGGGTGAGCGTACGTGTTAGGGTACGGGTTAGTGTTAGCGTACGGGTTAGGATTAGGGGACGGGTGAGGGTAAGGCTTCGGGTAAGGGTTAGGATTAGGTTTAGGGTTAGGGTTAGGGGACGGGGACGGTTTAGGGTACAGGTTAGGGTACGACAACGGTTTAGGGTGAGCGTACGTGTTAGGGTACGTGTTAGTGTTAGCGTACGGGTTAGGATTAGGGGACGGGTTAGGGTAAGGCTTCGGGTAAGGTTTAGGGTTAGGGTTAGGGGACGGGGACGGGGACGGTTTAGGGTACAGGTTAGGGTACGACAACGGTTTAGGGTGAGCGTACGTGTTAGGGTACGGGTTAGTGTTAGCGTACGGGTTAGGATTAGGGGACGGGTGAGGGTAAGGCTTCGGGTAAGGGTTAGGGTTAGGGTTAGGGTTAGGGTTAGGGTTAGGGGACGGGGACGGTTTAGGGTACAGGTTAGGGTACGTCAACGGTTTAGGGTGAGCGTACGTGTTAGGGTATGGGTTAGTGTTAGCGTACGGGTTAGGATTAGGGGACGGGTGAGGGTAAGGCTTCGGGTAAGGGTTAGGGTTAGGGTTAGGGTTAGGGTTAGGGTTAGGGTTAGGGGACGGGGACGGTTTAGGGTACAGGTTAGGGTACGACAACGGTTTAGGGTGAGCGTACGTGTTAGGGTACGTGTTAGTGTTAGCGTACGGGTTAGGATTAGGGGACGGGTGAGGGTAAGGCTTCGGGTAAGGGTTAGGGTTAGGGTTAGGGTTAGGGGACGGGGACGGGACGGTTTAGGGTACAGGTTAGGGTACGTCAACGGTTTAGGGTGAGCGTACGTGTTAGGGTACGGGTTAGTGTTAGCGTACGGGTTAGGATTAGGGGACGGGTGAGGGTAAGGCTTCGGGTAAGGGTTAGGGTTAGGGTTAGGGTTAGGGTTAGGGGATGGGGATGGTTTAGGGTACAGGTTAGGGTACGACAACGGTTTAGGGTGAGCGTACGTGTTAGGGTACGGGTTAGTGTTAGCGTACGGTTTAGGATTAGGGGACGGGTGAGTGTAAGGCTTCGGGTAAGAGTTAGGGTTAGGGTTAGGGTTAGGTTTAGGGGACGGGGACGGTTTAGGGTACAGGTTAGGGTACGACAAAGTTTTTGGGTGAGCGTACGTGTTAGGGTACGGGTTAGTGTTAGCGTACGGGTTAGGATTAGGGGACGGGTGAGGGTAAGGCTTCGGGTAAGGGTTAGGGTTAGGGGACGGGGACGGGGACGGTTTAGGGTACAGGTTAGGGTACGTCAACGGTTTAGTGTGAGCGTACGTGTTAGGTTACGGGTTAGTGTTAGCGTACGGGTTAGGATTAGGGGACGGGTGATGGTAAGGCTTCGGGTAAGGTTTAGGGTTAGGGTTAGGGTTAGGTTTAGGGTTAGGGGACAGGGACGGTTTAGGGTACAGGTTAGGGTACGACAATGGTTTAGGGAGAGCGTACGTGTTAGGGTACAGGTTAGTGTTAGCGTACGGGTTAAGAATAGGGAACTGATGAGGGAAAGGCTTCGGGTAAGTGTTAGGGTTAGGATTAGGGTTAGGGCACGGGGACGGGGACCGTTTAGGGTACAGGTTAGGGTACGACAACGGTTTAGGGTGAGCGTGCGTGTTAGGGTACGGGTTAGTGTTAGCGTAAGGTTTAGGATTAGGGGACGGGTGAGGGTAAGGCTTCGGGTAAGGGTTAGGGTTAGGGTTAGGGGACGGGGACGGGGACGGTTTAGGGTACAGGTTAGGGTACGACAAAGGTTTAGGGTGAGCGTGCGTGTTAGGGTACAGGTTAGTGTTAGCGTAAGGGTTAGGATTAGGGGACGGGTGAGGGTAAGGCTTCGGGTAAGGGTTAGGGTTAGGTTTAGGGTTAGGGTTTGGGTTAGGGGACGGGGACGGTTTAGGGTACAGGTTAGGGTACGACAACGGTTTAGGGTGAACGTACGTGTTAGGGTACGGGTTAGTGTTAGCTTACGGTTTAGGATTAGGGCACGGGTGAGGGTAAGGCTTCGGATAAAGGTTAGGGTTAGGGTTAGGGTTAGGGGACGGGGACGGGGACGTTTTAGGGTACAGGTTAGGGTACGTCAACAATTTAGTGTGAGCGTACGTGTTAGGGTACGGGTTAGTGTTAGCGTACGGGTTAGGATTAGGGGACGGGTGAGGGTAAGGCTTTGGGTAAGGGTTAGGGGTAGGGTTAGGGTTAGGGTTAGGGTTAGGGGACGGGGACGGTTTAGGGTACAGGTTAGGGTACGACAACAGTTTAGGGTGAGCGTACGTGGTAGGGTACGGGTTAGTGTTAGCATACGGGTTAGGATTAGGGTACGGGTGAGGGTAAGGCTTCGGGTAAGATTTAGGGTTAGGGTTAGGTTTAGGGGACGGGGACGGTTTAGGGTACAGGTTAGGGTACGACAAAGTTTTAGGGTGAGCGTACGTGTTAGGGTACGGGTTAGTGTTAGCGTACGGGTTAGGATTAGGGGACGGGTGAGGGTAAGGCTTCGGGTAAGGGTTAGGGTTAGGGGACGGGGACGGGGACGGTTTAGGGTACAGGTTAGGGTACGTCAACGGTTTAGTGTGAGCGTACGTGTTAGGTTACGGGTTAGTGTTAGCGTACGGGTTAGGATTAGGGGACGGGTGATGGTAAGGCTTCGGGTAAGGATTAGGGTTAGGGTTAGGGTTAGGTTTAGGGTTAGGGGACGGGGACGGTTTAGGGTACAGGTTAGGGTACGACAATGGTTTAGGGAGAGCGTACGTGTTAGGGTACAGGTTAGTGTTAACGTACGGGTTAGGAATAGGGAACGGATGAGGGAAAGGCTTCGGGTAAGGGATAGGGTTAGGATTAGGGTTAGGGGACGGGGACGGGGACGGTTTAGGGTACAGGTTAGGGTACGACAACGGTTTAGGGTGAGCGTGCGTGTTAGGGTACGGGTTAGTGTTAGCGTAAGGGTTAGGATTAGGGGACGGGTGAGGGTAAGGCTTCGGGTAAGGGTTAGGGTTAGGGGACGGGGACGGGGACGGTTTAGGGTACAGGTTAGGGTACGACAAAGGTTTAGGGTGAGCGTGCGTGTTAGGGTACAGGTTAGTGTTAGCGTAAGGGTTAGGATTAGGGCACGGGTGAGGGTAAGGCTTCGGGTAAGGGTTAGGGTTAGGGTTAGGGTTAGGGGACGGGGACGGTTTAGGGTACAGGTTAGGGTACGACAACGGTTTAGGGTGAGCGTACGTGTTAGGGTATGGGTTAGTGTTAGCGTACGGTTCAGGATTAGGGGACGGGTGCGGGTAAGGCTTCGGGTAAGTGTTAGGGTTAGGGTTAGGGTTAGGGTTAGGGTTAGGGGACGGGGACGGTTTAGGGTACAGGTTAGGGTATGACAACTGTTTAGGGTGAGCGTACGTGTTAGGGTACGGGTTAGTGTTAGCGTACGGGTTAGGATTAGGGGACGGGTGAGGGTAAGGCTTCGGGTAAGGGTTAGGGTTAGGGTTAGGGTTAGGTTTAGGGTTAGGGGACGGGGACGGTTTAGGGTACAGGTTAGGGTACGACAACGGTTTAGGGTGAGCGTACGTGTTAAGCTACGGGTTAGTGTTAGCGTACGGGTTAGGATTAGGGGACGGGTGAGGGTAAGGCTTCGGGTTAGGGTTAGGGTTAGGGTTAGGGTTAGGGTTAGGGTTAGGGGACGGGGACCGTTTAGGGTACAGGTTAGGGTACGACAACCGTTTAGGGTGAGCGTACGTGTTAGGGTACGGGTTAGTGTTAGCGTACGGGTTAGGATTAGGGGACGGGTGAGGGTAAGGCTTCGGGTAAGGGTTAGGGTTAGGTTTAGGGTTAGGGTTTGGGTTAGGGGACGGGGACGGTTTAGGGTACAGGTTAGGGTACGACAACGGTTTAGGGTGAGCGTACGTGTTAGGGTACGGGTTAGTGTTAGCTTACGGTTTAGGATTAGGGCACGGGGGAGGGTAAGGCTTCGGGTAAGGGTTAGGGTTAGGGTTAGGGTTAGGGGACGGGGACGGGGACGTTTTAGGGTACAGGTTAGGGTACGTCAACAATTTAGGGTGAGCGTACGTGTTAGGGTACTGGTTAGTGTTAGCGTACGGGTTAGGATTAGGGGACGGATGAGGGTAAGGCTTTGGGTAAGGGTTAGGGGTAGGGTTAGGGTTAGGGTTAGGGTTAGGGGACGGGGACGGTTTAGGGTACAGGTTAGGGTACGACAACAGTTTAGGGTGAGCGTACGTGGTAGGGTACGGGTTAGTGTTAGCATACAGGTTAGGATTAGGGTACGGGTGAGGGTAAGGCTTCGGGTAAGATTTAGGGTTAGGGTTAGGGTTAGGGGACGGGGACGGTTTAGGGTACAATTTAGGGTATGACAACGGTTTAGGTTGAGCGTACGTGTTAGGGTACGAGTTAGTGTTAGCGTACGGGTTAGGATTAGGGGACGGGTGAGGGTAAGGCTTCGGGTAAGGGTTAGGGTTAGTGTTACGGTTAGGGTTAGGGGACGGGGACGGTTTAGGGTACAGGTTAGGGTACGACAACGGTTTAGGGTGAGCGTACGTGTTAGGGTACGGATTAGTGTTAGCGTACGGGTTAGGATTAGGGGACGGATGAGGGAAAGGCTTCGGGTAAGGGTTAGGGTTAGGGTTAGGGTTAGGGTTAGGGGACGGGGACGGGGACGGTTTAGGGTATAGGTTAGGGTACTTCAACGGTTTAGGGTGAGCGTACGTGTTAGGGTACGGGTTATTGTTAGCGTACGGGTTAGGATTAGGGGACGGGTGAGGGTAAGGCTTCGGGTAAGGGTTTGGGTTAGGGTTAGGGTTAGGGTTAAGGTTAGGGGACGGGGACGGTTTAGAGTACAGGTTAGTATACGACAACGGTTTAGGGTGAGCGTACGTGTTAGGGTACGTGTTAGTGTTAGCGTACGGGTTAGGATTAGGGGAAGGGTGAGGGTAAGACTTCGGGTAAGGGTTAGGGTTAGGGTTAACGTTAGGGGACGGGGACGGGGACGGTTTAGGGTACAGGTTAGGGTACGTCAACGGTTTAGGGTGAGCGTACGTGTTTGGGTACGGGTTATTGTTAGCGTACGGTTTAGGATTAGGGGACGGGAGAGGGTAAGGCTTTGGGTAAGGGTTAGGGTTAGGGTTAGGGTTAGGGTTAGGGTTAGGGGACGGGGCCAGTTTAGGGTACAGGTTAGGGTAAGGCAACGGTTTAGGGTGAGCGTTCGTGTTAAGCTACGGGTTAGTGTAAGCGTACGGGTTAGGATTAGGGGACGGGTGAGGGTAAGGCTTCGGGTAAGGGTTAGGGTTAGGGTTAGGGTTAGGGCACGGGGACGGTTTAGGGTACAGGTTAGGGTACGACAACGGTTTAGGGTGAGCGTACGTGTTAGGGTACGGGTTAGTGATAGCGTACGGGTTAGGATTAGGGGACGGGTGAGGGTAAGGCTTCGGGTAAGGGTTAGGGTTAGGTTTTGGGTTAGGGTTTGGGTTAGGGGACGGGGACGGTTTAGGGTACAGGTTAGGGTACGACAACGGTTTAGGGTGAGCGTACGTGTTAGGGTACGTGTTAGTGTTAGCGTACGGGTTAGGATTATGGGACGGGTGAGGGTAAGGCTTCGGGTAAGGGTTAGGGTTATGGTTAGGTTTAGGGGACGGGGACGGGGACGGTTTAGGGTACAGGTTAGGGTACGTCAACGGTTTAGGGTGAGCGTACGTGTTAGGGTACGGGTTAGTGTTAGCGTACGGGTTAGGATTAGGGGACGGGTGAGGGTAAGGCTTCGGGTAAGGGTTAGGGTTAGGGTTAGGGTTAGGGTTAGGGGACGGGGATGGTTTAGGGTACAGGTTAGGGTACGACAACGGTTTAGGGTGAGCGTACGTGTTAGGGTACGGGTTAGTGTTAGCGTACGGTTTAGGATTAGGGGACGGGTGAGTGTAAGGCTTCGGGTAAGATTTAGGGTTAGGTTTAGGGGACGGGGACGGTTTAGGGTACAGGTTAGGGTACGACAAAGTTTTAGGGTGAGCGTACGTGTTAGGGTACGGGTTAGTGTTAGCGTACGGGTTAGGATTAGGGGACGGGTGAGGGTAAGGCTTCGGGTAAGGGTTAGGGTTAGGGGACGGGGACGGGGACGGTTTAGGGTACAGGTTAGGGTACGTCAACGGTTTAGTGTGAGCGTACGTGTTAGGTTACGGGTTAGTGTTAGCGTACGGGTTAGGATTAGGGGACGGGTGAGGGTAAGGCTTCGGGTAAGGATTAGGGTTAGGGTTAGGGTTAGGTTTAGGGTTAGGGGACGGGGACGGTTTAGGGTACAGGTTAGGGTACGACAATGGTTTAGGGAGAGCGTACGTGTTAGGGTACAGGTTAGTGTTAGCGTACGGGTTAGGATTAGGGAACGGATGAGGGTAAGGCTTCGGGTAAGGGATAGGGTTAGGATTAGGGTTAGGGGACGGGGACGGGGACGGTTTAGGGTACAGGTTAGGGTACGACAACGGTTTAGGGTGAGCGTGCGTGTTAGGGTACGGGTTAGTGTTAGCGTAAGGGTTAGGATTAGGGGACGGGTGAGGGTAAGGCTTCGGGTAAGGGTTAGGGTTAGGGTTAGGGGACGGGGACGGGGACGGTTTAGGGTACAGGTTAGGGTACGACAACGGTTTAGGGTGAGCGTGCGTGTTAGGGTACGGGTTAGTGTTAGCGTACGGGTTAGGATTAGGGCACGGGTGAGGGTAAGGCTTCGTGTAAGGGTTAGGGTTAGGGTTAGGGTTAGGGGACGGGGACGGTTTAGGGTACAGGTTAGGGTACGACAACGGTTTAGGGTGAGCGTACGTGTTAGGGTACGGGTTAGTGTTAGCGTACGGGTTAGGATTAGGGGACGGGTGAGGGTAAGGCTTCGGGTAAGGGTTAGGGTTAGGGTTAGGGTTAGGGTTAGGGTTAGGGTTAGGGGACGGGGACGGTTTAGGGTACAGGTTAGGGTACGACAATGGTTTAGGGTGAGCGTACGTGTTAGGGTACGGGTTAGTGTTAGCGTACGGGTTAGGATTAGGGGACGGGTGAGGGTAAGGCTTCGGGTAAGGGTTAGGGTTAGGGTTAGGGTTAGGGTTAGGGTTAGGGTTAGGGGACGGGGACGGTTTAGGGTACAGGTTAGGGTACGACAACGGTTTAGGGTGAGCGTACGTGGTAGGGTACGGGTTAGTGTTAGCGTACGGGTTAGGATTAGGGGACGGGTGAGGGTAAGGCTTCCGGTAAGGGTTAGGGTTAGGGTTAGGGTTAGGGTTAGGGTT
>NC_143147.1:5797500-5917500 GCF_059928025.1 Delphinapterus leucas | reverse complement strand
GGGTTAGGGTTAGGGTTAGGGTTAGGGGACGGGGACGGTTTAGGGTACAGGTTAGGGTACGACAACGGTTTAGGGTGAGCGTACGTGTTAGGGTACGGGTTAGTGTTAGCGTACGGGTTAGGATTAGGGGACGGGTGAGGGTAAGGCTTCGGGTAAGGGTTAGGGTTAGGGTTAGGGTTAGGGTTAGGGTTAGGGTTAGGGGACGGGGACGGTTTAGGGTACAGGTTAGCATACGACAATGGTTTAGGTTGAGCGTACGTGGTAGGGTACGGGTTAGTGTTAGCGTACGGGTTAGGATTAGGGGACGGATGAGGGAAAGGCTTCGGGTAAGGGTTAGGGTTAGGGTTAGGGTTAGGGTTAGGGTTAGGGGACGGGGACGGTTTAGGGTACAGGTTAGCGTACGACAACGGTTTAGGGTGAGCGTACGTGGTAGGGTACGGGTTAGTGTTAGCGTACGGGTTAGGATTAGGGGACGGGTGAGGGTAAGGCTTCCGGTAAGTGTTAGGGTTAGGGTTAGGGTTAGGGTTAGGGTTAGGGGACGCGGACGGTTTAGGGTACAGGCTAGGGTACGACAACGGTTTAGGGTGAGCGTACGTGTTAGGGTACGGTTTAGTGTTAGCGTACGGGTTAGGATTAGGGTACGGGTGAGGGTAAGGCTTCGGGTAAGGGTTAGGGTTAAGGATAGGGTTAGGGTTAGTGTTAGGGGATGGGGACGGTTTAGGGTACAGGTTAGGGTACGACAACGGTTTAGGGTGAGCGTACGTGTTAGGGTCCGTGTTAGTGTTAGCGTACGGGTTAGGATTAGGGGACAGGTGAGGTTAAGGCTTCGGGTAAGGGTTAGGGTTAGGGTTAGGGTTAGGGTTAGGGTTAGGGGACGGGGACGGTTTAGGGTACAGGTTAGGGTACGACAACGGTTTAGGGTGAGCGTACGTGTTAGGGTACGGGTTAGTGTTAGCGTACGGGTTAGGATTAGGGGACGGGTGAGGGTAAGGCTTCGGGTAAGGGTTAGGGTTAGGGTTAGGGTTAGGTTTAGGGTTAGTTGACGGGGACGGTTTAGGGTACAGGTTAGAGTACGACAGCGGTTTAGGGTGGGCGTACGTGTTAGGGTACATGTTAGTGTTAGCGTACGGGTTAGGATTAGGGGACGGATGAGGGAAAGGCTTCGGGTAAGGGTTAGGGTTAGGGTTAGGGTTAGGAGACGGGGACGGGGACGGTTTAGGGTACAGGTTAGGGTACGTCAACGGTTTAGGGTGAGCGTACGTGTTAGGGTATGGTTGATTGTTAGCGTACGGGTTAGGATTAGGGTACGGGTGAGGGTAAGGCTTCGGGTAAAGGTTATGATTAGGTTTAGGGTTAGGGTTAGGGGACGGGGACGGTTTAGGGTACAGGTTAGGGTACGACAAAGGTTTAGGGTGAGCGTACGTGTTAGGGTACGGGTTAGTGTTAGCGTAAGTGTTAGGATTAGGGGACGGGTGAGGCTAAGGCTTCGGGTAAGGTTTAGGGTTAGGGTTAGGGGACGGGGACGGGGACGGTTTAGGGTACAGGTTAGGGTACGTCAACGATTTAGGGTGAGCATATGTGTTAAGCTACAGGTTAGTGTTAGCGTACGGGTTAGGATTAGGGGACGGGTGAGGGTAAGGCTTCGCGTAAGGGTTAGGGTTAGGGTTAGGGTTAGGGTTAGGGTTAGGGTTAGGGGACGGGGACGGTTTAGGGTACAGGTTAGGGTATGACAACGGTTTAGGGTGAGCGTACGTGTTAGGGTACGGGTTAGTGTTAGCGTACGGGTTAGGATTAGGGGACGGGTGAGGGTAAGGCTTCGGGTAAGGGTTAGGGTTAGTGTTAGGGTTAGGGTTAGGGTTAGGGGACGGGGACGGTTTAGGGTACAGGTTAGGGTACGACAACGGTTTAGGTTGAGCGTACGTGTTACGGTACGGGTTAGTGTTAGCGTACGGGTTAGGATTATGGGACGGGTGAGGGTAAGGCTTCGGGTAAGGGTTAGGGTTGGGGTTAGGGTTAGGGGACGGGGACGGGGACGGTTTAGGGTACAGGTTAGGGTACGTCAACGGTTTAGGGTGAGCGTACGTGTTAGGGTACGGGTTAGTGTTAGCGTACGGGTTAGGATTAGGGGACGGGTGAGGGTAAGGCTTCGGGTAAGGGTTAGGGTTAGGGTTAGGGTTAGGGTTAGGGGATGGGGATGGTTTAGGGTACAGGTTAGGGTACGACAACGGTTTAGGGTGAGCGTACGTGTTAGGGTACGGGTTAGTGTGAGCGTACGGTTTAGGATTAGGGGACGGGTGAGTGTAAGGCTTCGGGTAAGAGTTAGGGTTAGGGTTAGGGTTAGGTTTAGGGGACGGGGACGGTTTAGGGTACAGGTTAGGGTACGACAAAGTTTTAGGGTGAGCGTACGTGTTAGGGTACGGGTTAGTGTTAGCGTACGGGTTAGGATTAGGGGACGGGTGAGGGTAAGGCTTCGGGTAAGGGTTAGGGTTAGGGGACGGGGACGGGGACGGTTTAGGGTACAGGTTAGGGTACGTCAACGGTTTAGTGTGAGCGTACGTTTTAGGTTACGGGTTAGTGTTAGCGTACGGGTTAGGATTAGGGGACGGGTGATGGTAAGGCTTCGGGTAAGGATTAGGGTTAGGGTTAGGGTTAGGTTTAGGGTTAGGGGACGGGGACGGTTTAGGGTACAGGTTAGGGTACGACAATGGTTTAGGGAGAGCGTACGTGTTAGGGTACAGGTTAGTGTTAGCGTACGGGTTAGGAATAGGGAACGGATGAGGGAAAGGCTTCGGGTAAGGGTTAGGGTTAGGATTAGGGTTAGGGGACGGGGTCGGGGACGGTTTAGGGTACAGGTTAGGGTACGACAACGGTTTAGAGTGAGCGTGCGTGTTAGGGTACGGGTTAGTGTTAGCGTAAGGGTTAGGATTAGGGGACGGGTGAGGGTAAGGCTTCGGGTAAGGGTTAGGGTTAGGGTTAGGGGACGGGGAAGGGGACGGTTTAGGGTACAGGTTAGGGTACGACAACGGTTTAGGGTGAGCGTGCGTGTTAGGGTACGGGTTAGTGTTAGCGTAAGGGTTAGGATTAGGGCACGGGTGAGGGTAAGGCTTCGGGTAAGGGTTAGGGTTAGGGTTAGGGTTAGGGGACGGGGACGGTTTAGGGTACAGGTTAGGTTACGACAACGGTTTACGGTGAGCGTACGTGTTAGGGTACGGGTTAGTGTTAGCGTACGGTTTAGGATTAGGGGACGTGTGAGGGTAAGGCTTCGGGTAAGTGTTAGGGTTAGGGTTAGGGTTAGGGTTAGGGTTAGGTTTAGGGTTAGGGGACGGGGACGGTTTAGGGTACAGGTTAGAGTACGACAACGGTTTAGGGTGGGCGTACGTGTTAGGGTACAGGTTAGTGTTAGCGTACGGGTTAGGATTAGGGGACGGATGAGGGAAAGGCTTCGGGTAAGGGTTAGGGTTAGGGTTAGGGTTAGGAGACGGGGACGGGGACGGTTTAGGGTACAGGTTAGGGTACGTCAACGGTTTAGGGTGAGTGTACGTGTTAGGGTATGGGTGATTGTTAGCGTACGGGTTAGGATTAGGGGACGGGTGAGGGTAAGGCTTCGGGTAAGGGTTATGATTAGGTTTAGGGTTAGGGTTAGGGGACGGGGACGGTTTAGGGTACAGGTTAGGGTACGACAAAGGTTTAGGGTGAGCGTACGTGTTAGGGTACGGGTTAGTGTTAGCGTAAGTGTTAGGATTAGGGGACGGGTGAGGCTAAGGCTTCGGGTAAGGTTTAGGGTTAGGGTTAGGGGACGGGGACGGGGACGGTTTAGGGTACAGGTTAGGGTACGTCAACGATTTAGGGTGAGCGTACGTGTTAAGCTACAGGTTAGTGTTAGCGTACGGGTTAGGATTAGGGGACGGGTGAGGGTAAGGCTTCGCGTAAGGGTTAGGGTTAGGGTTAGGGTTAGGGTTAGGGTTAGGGTTAGGGGACGGGGACGGTTTAGGGTACAGGTTAGGGTATGACAACGGTTTAGGGTGAGCGTACGTGTTAGGGTACGGGTTAGTGTTAGCGTACGGGTTAGGATTAGGGGACGGGTGAGGGTAAGGCTTCGGGTAAGGGTTAGGGTTAGTGTTAGGGTTAGGGTTAGGGTTAGGGGACGGGGACGGTTTAGGGTACAGGTTAGGGTACGACAACGGTTTAGGTTGAGCGTACGAGTTACGGTACGGGTTAGTGTTAGCGTACGGGTTAGGATTATGGGACGGGTGAGGGTAAGGCTTCGGGTAAGGGTTAGGGTTAGGGTTAGGGTTAGGGGACGGGGACGGGGACGGTTTAGGGTACAGGTTAGGGTACGTCAACGGTTTAGGGTGAGCGTACGTGTTAGGGTAAGGGTTAGTGTTAGCGTACGGGTTAGGATTAGGGGACGGGTGAGGGTAAGGCTTCGGGTAAGGGTTAGGGTTAGGGTTAGGGTTAGGGTTAGGGGATGGGGATGGTTTAGGATACAGGTTAGGGTACGACAACGGTTTAGGGTGAGCGTACGTGTTAGGGTACGGGTTAGTGTGAGCGTACGGTTTAGGATTAGGGGACGGGTGAGTGTAAGGCTTCGGGTAAGATTTAGGGTTAGGGTTAGGGTTAGGTTTAGGGGACGGGGACGGTTTAGGGTACAGGTTAGGGTACGACAAAGTTTTAGGGTGAGCGTACGTGTTAGGGTACGGGTTAGTGTTAGCGTACGGTTTAGGATTAGGGGACGGGTGAGGGTAAGGCTTCGGGTAAGGGTTAGGGTTAGGGGACGGGGACGGGGACGGTTTAGGGTACAGGTTAGAGTACGACAACGGTTTAGGGTGAGCGTGCGTGTTAGGGTACGGGTTAGTGTTAGCGTAAGGGTTAGGATTAGGGCACGGGTGAGGGTAAGGCTTCGGGTAAGGGTTAGTGTTAGGGTTAGGGTTAGGGGACGGTGACGGTTTAGGGTACAGGTTAGGGTACGACAACGGTTTAGGGTGAGCGTACGTGTTAGGGTACGGGTTAGTGTTAGCGTACGGTTTAGGATTAGGGGACGGGTGAGGGTAAGGCTTCGGGTAAGTGTTAGGGTTAGTGTTAGGGTTAGGGTTAGGGATAGGGGACGGGGACGGTTTAGGGTACAGGTTAGGGTATGACAACTGTTTAGGGTGAGCGTACGTGTTAGGGTACGGGTTAGTGTTAGCGTACGGGTTAGGATTAGGGGACGGGTGAGGGTAAGGCTTCGGGTAAGGGTTAGGGTTAGGGTTAGGTTTAGGGTTAGGGGACGGGGACCGTTTAGGGTACAGGTTAGGGTACGACAACGGTTTAGGGTGAGCGTACGTGTTAAGCTATGGGTTAGTGTTAGCGTACGGGTTAGGATTAGGGGACGGGTGAGGGTAAGGCTTCAGGTTAGGGTTAGGGTTAGGGTTAGGGTTAGGGTTAGGGTTAGGGGACGGGGACCGTTTAGGGTACAGGTTAGGGTACGACAACCGTTTAGGGTGAGCGTACGTGTTAGGGTACGGGTTAGTGTTAGCCTACGGTTTAAGATTAGGGGACGGGTTAGGGTAAAGCTTCGAATAAGTGTTAGGGTTAGGTTTAAGGTTAGGGTTAGTGGACGGGGATGGTTTAGGTTACAGGTTAGGGTACGACAACGGTTTAGCGTGAGCGTACGTGTTAGGGTAAGGTTTAGTGTTACCGTACGGGTCAGGATTAGGGTTCGTGTTAGGTTAAGGCTTCGTGTAAGGCTTAGGGTTAGGGTTAGGGTTAGGGTTAGGGTTAGGGGATGGGGATGGTTTAGGGTACAGGTTAGGGTACGACAATGGTTTAGGGTGAGCGTACGTGTTAGGGTACGGGTTACTGTTAGCGTACGGGTTAGATTAGGGGACGGGTTAGGGGAAGGCTTCGGGTAAGGGTTAGGGTTAGGGTTAGTGTTAGGGTTAGGGTTAGGGGACGGTTTAGGGTACAGGTTAGGTTATGACAACGGTTTAGTGTGAGCGTACATGTTAGGGTATGGGTTCGTGTTAGCGTACGAGTTAGGATTAGGGGACAGGTTAGGGTAAGGCTTCGGGTAAGGGTTAGGGTTAGGGTTAAGGTTAGGGGTTGGAGACGGTATAGGGTACAGTTTAGGGTACGACAACGGTTTAGGGTGAGTGTATGTGTTAGGGTAGGGGTTAGTGTTAGCGTACGGTTTAGGATTAAGGGACATATTAGGGTAAGGCTTCGGGTAAGAATTAGGGTTATGGTTAGGGGACGGGGACGGATTAGGGTACAGGTTAGGGTACGACAACGGTTTAGGGTGAGCGTACATGTTAGGGTACGTGTTAGTGTTAGCGTACGGGTCAGGATTATGGGACGGGTTAGGGTAAGGCTTTGGGTAAGGGTTAGTTTTAGGGTTAGGGTTATGGTTAGTGTTACGGGAGGGGGACGGTTTGAGATACAGGTTAGCGTACGACCACGGTTCAGGGTGAGCGTACATGTTAGCGTACGGGTTAGTGTTAGCGTATGGGTTAGCAATAGGGGACGGGTCATGGTAAGGCTTCGGATAAGGGTTAGGGTTAGGGTTAGGGTTAGGGTTAGGGGACAGGGACGGTTTAGGTTACAGGTTAGGGTACGACAACGGTTTAGCGTGAGCATACATGTTAGGGTATATTTGAGTGTTAGCGTACGGGTCAGGATTAGGGGACGGTTTTGTTTAAGGCTTCGGGTAAGTGTTACGGTTAGGGTTAGGGTTAGAGTTAGGGTTAGGGGACGGGGGCGGTTTAGGGTACAGGTTAGGGTACGACAACGCTTTAGGGTGAACGTACGTGTTAGGGTACGGGTTACGGTTAGTGTATGGGTTAGGATTAGGGTTAGGGTTAGGGTAAGCCTTCATTTCAGTGTTAGGATTAGGGTTAGGGTTAGGGTTAGGGTTAGTGTTAGGGTTAGGGTACGGGAACGGTTTAGGGTACAGGTTATTGTACAACAATGGTTTAGGCTGAGCGTACGTATTAGGGTACGGGTTACTTTTAGCGTACGGGTTAGGATTAGGGGACGGGTTAGGGTAAGGATTCGGGTAAGGTTTAGGGTTAGGGTTAGGGTTAGGGTTAGGGGACGGGGTTGGTTTAGGGTACAGGTTAGTGTACGAAAATGGTTTAGGCTGAGCATACATATTAGGGTACGGGTTAGTGTTACCGTACGGGTTAGGATTAGGGGACGGGTTAGGGTAAGGATTCGGGTAAGGTTTAGGGTTAGGGTTAGGGTTAGGGTTAGGGTTAGGGGACGGGGTTGGTTTAGGGTACAGGTTAGTGTACGAAAATGGTTTAGGCTGAGCGTACATATTAGGGTACGGGTTAGTGTTACCGTACGGGTTAGGATTAGGGGACGGGTTAGGGTAAGGTTTTGGGTAAGGTTTAGGGTTAGGGTTAGGGTTAGGGTTAGGGGACGGGGTTGGTTTAGGGTACAGGTTAGTGTACGAAAATGGTTTAGGCTGAGCGTACATATTAGGGTACGGGTTAGTGTTACCGTACGGGTTAGGATTAGGGGACGGGTTAGGGTAAGGCTTCGAGTAAGGGTTAGGGTTAGGGTTAGGGTTAGGGGACGGTTTAGGGTACAGGTTAGGGTACGACAACGGTTTAGGGTGAGCGTAGGTTTTAGGGTATGTGTTAGTGTTAGCGTACGGGTTAGGATTAAGGAACGGGTTAGGGTAAGGCTTCGGTTAAGTGTTAGGTTTAGGTTTATGGTTATGGTTAAGGTTAGGGTATGGGGACGGTTTAGGTGACAGGTTAGGGTACGACAACGGTTTAGCGTGAGCGTACATGTTAGCGTACGGGTCAGGATTAGGGGACCGTTTTGGTTAAGGGTTCGGGTAAGTGTTAGGCTTAGGGTTAGGAGACGGTTAAGGGTACAGGTTAGGGTACGACAAAGGTTTAGGGTAAGCGTATGTGTTAGGGTATGGTTTAGTGTCAGCTTACGGGTCAGGATTAGGGGACGGGTTAGGGTAAGGCTTCGGATAAGGGTTTGGGTTAGGGTTAGGGTTAGGATTAGGGTTAGGGTACGGGGATGGTTTATGGTACAGTTTAGTGTACAATGGTTTAGGGTGAACGTACGTGTTAGGGTACGTGTTAGTGTTAGCGTACGGGTTAGGATTATGTGACGGATTAATGTAAGGGTTCGGGTAAGGGTTAGGGTTAGGGCTAGGGTTAGGGTTAGGGGACGGTGATGGTTTAGCATAAAGGGTAGAGTACGAAAACGGTTTAGGGTGAGCGTACGTGTTAGGGTACAGGTTAGTGTTAGCGTACGGGTTACTATTAGGGGACGGTTTAGGGTCAGGCTTCGGGTAAGGGTTAGGGTTAGGGTTAGGACTAGGGTTTGGGTTAGGTGATGGGGAAGGTTTAGGGTACAGGTTAGGGTACGACAACTGTTTAGGGTGAGCGTACGTGTTAGGGTACGGGTTAGGGTTAGTGTACGGGTTAGGATTAGGGGACGGATTAGGGTAAGCCTTCGTTTAAGGGTTAGGGTTAGGGTTAGGGTTAGGGGACGGGGATGGTTTAGGCTACAGATTAGGGTACGCCAACAGTTTAGGGTGAGCGTACGTGTTAGGGTATGGGTTAGTGTTATCGTACTGGTTAGGATTAGGGGACGGGTTAGGGTAAGCCTTCATTTAAGGGTTAGGGTTAGGGTTAAGGTTAGGGGATGGGGATGATTTAGGGTACAGGTTTGTGCACGACAATGGTTTAGGATGAGCGTACGTATTAGGGTACAAGTTAGTGTTAGCGTACGTGTTAACATTAGGGGACGGTTTATGGTAAGGCTTCGGGTAAGGTTTACGGTTTGGGTTAGGGTTAGGGTTAGGGTTAGGGTACGGGGACAGTTTAGGGTACAGGTTAGGGTACGAAAATTGTTGAGGGTTAGCGTACCTGTTAGGGTATGGGTTAGTGTTAGCGTACAGGTTAGGATTAGGGGACGGGTTAGGGTAAGGCTTCGGGTAAGGGTTAGGGTTAAGGTTGGGTTAGAGTTAGGGTTAGGGGACGGGGACGGTTTAGGGTACAGGTTAGGGTACGACAACGTTTTCAGGTGAGCGTACATGTTAGGGTACGGATTACTTTTAGTGTACGGGTTAGGATTGGGGACGGGTTAGGGTAAGGTTTCGGGTAAGTGTTAGGGTTAGGGTTAGGGTTCGTGTTAAGTTTAGGGTTAGGGGACAGGGACCGTTTAGGGTACAGCTTAGCGTACGACAACAGTTTAGGTTGAGCGTACGTGTTACGTTACGGGTTAGTGTTAGCGTACGATTTAGGATTAGGAGACAGGTTAGGGTAATGCTTCGGGTAAGGGTTAGGGTTAGGGTTAGGGTTAGGGTTAGGTTTGGGGACGGGGACGGTTTAGGGTACAGGTTAGTGTACGACAACAGTTTAGGGTGAGCGTACGTGTTAGTGTACGGGTTAGTGTTAGCGTACGGGTTAGGATTAGGGGACGGGTGAGGGTAAGGCTTCCGGTAAGGGTGAGGGTTAGGGTTAGGGTTAGGGTTAGGGTTAGGGGACGGGGACGGTTTAGGGTAAAGTTTACTGTACGACAACGGTTTAGGGTGAGCGTACGTGTTAGGGTACGGGTTAGTGTTATGGTACGGGTTAGGATTAGGGGACGGGTTAGGGTAAGGCTTCGGGTAAGGGTTAGGGTTAAGGTTGGGTTAGAGTTAGGGTTAGGGGACGGGGACGGTTTAGGGTACAGGTTAGGGTACGACAACAGTTTAGGGTGAGCGTACGTGTTAGTGTACGGGTTAGTGTTAGCGTACGGGTTAGGATTAGGGGACGGGTGAGGGTAAGGGGTCGGGTAAGGGTTAGGGTTATGGTAGGGTTAGGGGACGGGGACGGGGGCGGTTTAGGGTACAGGTTAGGGTACGGCAACGGTTTAGGGTGAACGTACGTGTTAGGGTACGGGTTAGTGTTAGCGTACGGGTTAGGATTAGGGGACGGGTGAGGGTAAGGCTTCGGGTAAGGGTTAGGGTTAGGGTTAGGGTTAGGGTTAGGGGACGGGGACGGTTTAGGGTACAGGTTAGGGTACGACAACGGTTTAGGGTGAGTGTACGTGTTAGGGTACGGGTTAGTGTTAGCGTACGGGTTAGGATTAGGGGACGTGTGAGTGTAAGGCTTTCGGTAAGGGTTAGGTTTAGGGTTAGGGTTAGGGTTAGAGTTAGGGGACAGGGACGGTTTAGGGTACAGGTTAGGGTACGACAACGGTTAAGGGTGAGCGTACGTGTTAGGGTACGGGTTAGTGTTCGCGTATGGGTTAGGATTAGGGGACGGGTGAGTGTAAGGCTTCGGGTAAGGGTTAGCGTTAGGGTTAGGGTTAGGGTTAGAGTTAGGGGACGGGGACGGTTTAGGGTACAGGTTAGGGTACAACAATGATTTAGGGTGAGCGTACGTGTTAGGGTACGGGTTAGTGTTAGCTACAGGTTAGGATTAGGGGACGGGTGAGGGTAAGGCTTCGGGTAAGGGTTAGGGTAAGGGTTAGGGTTAGGGTTAGGGTTAGGGTTAGGGAACGGGGACGGTTTAGGGTACAGTTTAGAGTATGACCACGTTTTAGTGTGAGCGTACGTGTTAGGGTATCGGTTACTGTTAGCGTACGGGTTAGCATTAGGGAACGGGTTAGGGAAAGGCTTCAGGTTAGGGTTAGGGTTAGGGTTAGGGTTTGGGTTAGGTTTAGGGGTCAATTTAGGGTACAGTTTAGGGTACGACAACTGTTTAGTGTGAGCGTACATTTTAGGGTATGTGTTAGTGTTAACGTCTGGGTTAGGATTAGGGGACGGGTTAGGGTAAGGCTTCGGGTAAGCGTTAGGTTTAGGGTTAGGGTTAGAGTTAGGGGACAGGTACGGTATGGGGTACAGTTTAGGGCACGACAACGGTTTAGGGTGATTGTACGTGGTAGGGTACGGTTTAGTGTTAGCGTACAGTTTAGGATTAGCGGACATATTAGTGTAAGGCTTCTGGTAGGAGTTAGGGTTAGGGTTAGGGGACGGGGACGGTTTAGGGTACAGGTTAGGGTACGACAACGATTTAGGGTGACCGTACATGTTAAGGTATGTGTTAGTGTTAGCGTACGGGTTAGGATTAGGGGACGGATTAGGGTAAGGTTTCGGGTAAGTGTTAGTGTTAGGATTAGGGATAGGGTTAGGGTTAGGAGACGGGGACAGTTTGGGCTACAGGTTAGGGTATGACAATGGTTTAGGGTGAGCGTACTTGTTAGGGTATGGGTTAGTGTTAGAGTACGGGTTAGGATTAGGGGACGGTTTAGGATAAGGCTTCGGGTAAGGATTAGCGTTAGGATTAGGGTGACGGTTAGGGGACGGGGATGATTTAGGGTACAGGTTAGGGTACGACAACGGTTTAGGGTGAGTGTACGTGTTAGGGTACGGGTTAGTGTTAGCCTACGGTTTAGGATTAGGGGACGGGTTAGGGTAAAGCTTCGAATAAGTGTTAGGGTTAGGTTTAAGGTTAGGGTTAGTGGACGGGGATGGTTTAGGTTACAGGTTAGGGTACGACAACGGTTTAGCGTGAGCGTACGTGTTAGGGTAAGGTTTAGTGTTACCGTACGGGTCAGGATTAGGGTTCGTGTTAGGTTAAGGCTTCGTGTAAGGCTTAGGGTTAGGGTTAGGGTTAGGGTTAGGGTTAGGGGATGGGGATGGTTTAGGGTACAGGTTAGGGTACGACAATGGTTTAGGGTGAGCGTACGTGTTAGGGTACGGGTTACTGTTAGCGTACGGGTTAGATTAGGGGACGGGTTAGGGGAAGGCTTCGGGTAAGGGTTAGGGTTAGGGTTAGTGTTAGGGTTAGGGTTAGGGGACGGTTTAGGGTACAGGTTAGGTTATGACAACGGTTTAGTGTGAGCGTACATGTTAGGGTATGGGTTCGTGTTAGCGTACGAGTTAGGATTAGGGGACAGGTTAGGGTAAGGCTTCGGGTAAGGGTTAGGGTTAGGGTTAAGGTTAGGGGTTGGAGACGGTATAGGGTACAGTTTAGGGTACGACAACGGTTTAGGGTGAGTGTATGTGTTAGGGTAGGGGTTAGTGTTAGCGTACGGTTTAGGATTAAGGGACATATTAGGGTAAGGCTTCGGGTAAGAATTAGGGTTATGGTTAGGGGACGGGGACGGATTAGGGTACAGGTTAGGGTACGACAACGGTTTAGGGTGAGCGTACATGTTAGGGTACGTGTTAGTGTTAGCGTACGGGTCAGGATTATGGGACGGGTTAGGGTAAGGCTTTGGGTAAGGGTTAGTTTTAGGGTTAGGGTTATGGTTAGTGTTACGGGAGGGGGACGGTTTGAGATACAGGTTAGCATACGACCACGGTTCAGGGTGAGCGTACATGTTAGCGTACGGGTTAGTGTTAGCGTATGGGTTAGCAATAGGGGACGGGTCATGGTAAGGCTTCGGATAAGGGTTAGGGTTAGGGTTAGGGTTAGGGTTAGGGGACAGGGACGGTTTAGGTTACAGGTTAGGGTACGACAACGGTTTAGCGTGAGCATACATGTTAGGGTATATTTGAGTGTTAGCGTACGGGTCAGGATTAGGGGACGGTTTTGTTTAAGGCTTCGGGTAAGTGTTACGGTTAGGGTTAGGGTTAGAGTTAGGGTTAGGGGACGGGGGCGGTTTAGGGTACAGGTTAGGGTACGACAACGCTTTAGGGTGAACGTACGTGTTAGGGTACGGGTTACGGTTAGTGTATGGGTTAGGATTAGGGTTAGGGTTAGGGTAAGCCTTCATTTCAGTGTTAGGATTAGGGTTAGGGTTAGGGTTAGGGTTAGTGTTAGGGTTAGGGTACGGGAACGGTTTAGGGTACAGGTTATTGTACAACAATGGTTTAGGCTGAGCGTACGTATTAGGGTACGGGTTACTTTTAGCGTACGGGTTAGGATTAGGGGACGGGTTAGGGTAAGGATTCGGGTAAGGTTTAGGGTTAGGGTTAGGGTTAGGGTTAGGGGACGGGGTTGGTTTAGGGTACAGGTTAGTGTACGAAAATGGTTTAGGCTGAGCATACATATTAGGGTACGGGTTAGTGTTACCGTACGGGTTAGGATTAGGGGACGGGTTAGGGTAAGGATTCGGGTAAGGTTTAGGGTTAGGGTTAGGGTTAGGGTTAGGGTTAGGGGACGGGGTTGGTTTAGGGTACAGGTTAGTGTACGAAAATGGTTTAGGCTGAGCGTACATATTAGGGTACGGGTTAGTGTTACCGTACGGGTTAGGATTAGGGGACGGGTTAGGGTAAGGTTTTGGGTAAGGTTTAGGGTTAGGGTTAGGGTTAGGGTTAGGGGACGGGGTTGGTTTAGGGTACAGGTTAGTGTACGAAAATGGTTTAGGCTGAGCGTACATATTAGGGTACGGGTTAGTGTTACCGTACGGGTTAGGATTAGGGGACGGGTTAGGGTAAGGCTTCGAGTAAGGGTTAGGGTTAGGGTTAGGGGACGGTTTAGGGTACAGGTTAGGGTACGACAACGGTTTAGGGTGACCGTAGGTTTTAGGGTATGTGTTAGTGTTAGCGTACGGGTTAGGATTAAGGAACGGGTTAGGGTAAGGCTTCGGTTAAGTGTTAGGTTTAGGTTTATGGTTATGGTTAAGGTTAGGGTATGGGGACGGTTTAGGTGACAGGTTAGGGTACGACAACGGTTTAGCGTGAGCGTACATGTTAGCGTACGGGTCAGGATTAGGGGACCGTTTTGGTTAAGGGTTCGGGTAAGTGTTAGGCTTAGGGTTAGGAGACGGTTAAGGGTACAGGTTAAGGTACGACAAAGGTTTAGGGTAAGCGTATGTGTTAGGGTACGGTTTAGTGTCAGCTTACGGGTCAGGATTAGGGGACGGGTTAGGGTAAGGCTTCGGATAAGGGTTTGGGTTAGGGTTAGGGTTAGGATTAGGGTTAGGGTACGGGGATGGTTTATGGTACAGTTTAGTGTACAATGGTTTAGGGTGAACGTACGTGTTAGGGTACGTGTTAGTGTTAGCGTACGGGTTAGGATTATGTGACGGATTAATGTAAGGGTTCGGGTAAGGGTTAGGGTTAGGGCTAGGGTTAGGGTTAGGGGACGGTGATGGTTTAGCATAAAGGGTAGAGTACAAAAACGGTTTAGGGTGAGCGTACGTGTTAGGGTACAGGTTAGTGTTAGCGTACAGGTTACTATTAGGGGACGGTTTAGGGTCAGGCTTTGGGTAAGGGTTAGGGTTAGGGTTAGGACTAGGGTTTGGGTTAGGTGATGGGGAAGGTTTAGGGTACAGGTTAGGGTACGACAACTGTTTAGGGTGAGCGTACGTGTTAGGGTACGGGTTAGGGTTAGTGTACGGGTTAGGATTAGGGGACGGATTAGGGTAAGCCTTCGTTTAAGGGTTAGGGTTAGGGTTAGGGTTAGGGGACGGGGATGGTTTAGGCTACAGATTAGGGTACGCCAACAGTTTAGGGTGAGCGTACGTGTTAGGGTATGGGTTAGTGTTATCGTACTGGTTAGGATTAGGGGACGGGTTAGGGTAAGCCTTCATTTAAGGGTTAGGGTTAGGGTTAAGGTTAGGGGATGGGGATGATTTAGGGTACAGGTTTGTGCACGACAATGGTTTAGGATGAGCGTACGTATTAGGGTACAAGTTAGTGTTAGCGTACGTGTTAACATTAGGGGACGGTTTATGGTAAGGCTTCGGGTAAGGTTTACGGTTTGGGTTAGGGTTAGGGTTAGGGTTAGGGTACGGGGACAGTTTAGGGTACAGGTTAGGGTACGAAAATTGTTGAGGGTTAGCGTACCTGTTAGGGTATGGGTTAGTGTTAGCGTACAGGTTAGGATTAGGGGACGGGTTAGGGTAAGGCTTCGGGTAAGGGTTAGGGTTAAGGTTGGGTTAGAGTTAGGGTTAGGGGACGGGGACGGTTTAGGGTACAGGTTAGGGTACCACAACGTTTTCAGGTGAGCGTACATGTTAGGGTACGGATTACTTTTAGTGTACGGGTTAGGATTGGGGACGGGTTAGGGTAAGGTTTCGGGTAAGTGTTAGGGTTAGGGTTAGGGTTCGTGTTAAGTTTAGGGTTAGGGGACGGGGACCGTTTAGGGTACAGCTTAGCGTACGACAACAGTTTAGGTTGAGCGTACGTGTTACGTTACGGGTTAGTGTTAGCGTACGATTTAGGATTAGGAGACGGGTTAGGGTAATGCTTCGGGTAAGGGTTAGGGTTAGGGTTAGGGTTAGGGTTAGGTTTGGGGACGGGGACGGTTTAGGGTACAGGTTAGTGTACGACAACAGTTTAGGGTGAGCGTACGTGTTAGTGTACGGGTTAGTGTTAGCGTACGGGTTAGGATTAGGGGACGGGTGAGGGTAAGGCTTCCGGTAAGGGTGAGGGTTAGGGTTAGGTTTAGGGTTAGGGTTAGGGGACGGGGACGGTTTAGGGTAAAGTTTACTGTACGACAACGGTTTAGGGTGAGCGTACGTGTTAGGGTACGGGTTAGTGTTATGGTACGGGTTAGGATTAGGGGACGGGTTAGGGTAAAGCTTCGGGAAAGGGTTAGGATTACGGTTAAGGGACGGGGACGGTTTAGGGTACAGGTTAGGGTATAACAACGTTTTAGGGTCAGCGTATGTGTTAGGGTACGGGTTAGTGTTAGCGTACGGGTTAGGATTAGGGGACGGGTTAGCGTAACATTTCGGGTAAGGGTTAGCGTTAGGGGACGGGGCCAGGGACGGTTTAGGGTACAGGTTAGGGTTCACCAACGGTTTAGGGTGAGCGTACGTGTTAGGGTACGGGTTAGTGTTAGCGCATGGGTTAGGATTAGGGGACGGGTTAGTGTAAGGCTTCGGGTAAGGATTAAGGTTAGGGCTATGGTTAGGGTTAGGGGACGTGGCGGTTTAGGTTACAGGTTAGGGTACGACAACGGTTTAGGGTGAGGGTACGTGTTAGGGTATTGGTCAGTGTTAGCGTACGGGTTAGGATTAAGGGACGGATTAGAGTAAGGCTTCGGGTAACGGTTAGGGTTAGGGTTCGGGATAGGTTTAGGGGAAGGGGACGGGGACGGTTTAGGGTACAGGTTAGGGTATGACAAAGGATTAGGGTGAGCATATGTGTTAGGGTATGGGTTAGTGTTAGCGTACGGGTTAGGATTAGAGGACGGGTTAGGGTAAGGCTTCGGGTAAGGGTTAGGGTTAGGGTTAGGGTTATGGTTAGAGTTACGGTTAGGGGACTGGGATGGTTTAGGGTTCCGGTTAGGGTACGACAACGGTTTAGGGTGAGCGTACGTGTTAGGGTATGGGTTAGTGTTAGCGTACGGGTTAGGATTAGGGGACGTGTTAGGGTAAGGCTTCGAGTAAGGGTCAGGGTTAGGATTAGGGGACGGGGACGGGGACAGTTTAGAGTACAGGTTAGGATTCGCCAATGGTTTAGGGTGAGCGTACATGTTAGGGTACAGGTTAGTGTTAGCGCACGGGTTAGGATTATGGAACGGGTTAGTGTAAGGCTTCGGGTAAGGGTTAAGGGTAGGGTTAGGGTTAGGGTTAGGGGACGGGGACGGTTTAGGTTACAGGTTAGGGTACGACAACGGTTTAGGGTGAGCGTAAGTTTTAGGGTATGGGTTAGTGTTAGCGTACGGGTTAGGATTAAAGGAAGGGTTAGGGTAAGGCTTCTGGTAAGGATTAGGGTTAGGGTTTGGGTTAGGGGACTGGGACACGGATGGTTTAGGGTACAGGTTAGGGTACGACAAAGGTTTATGGTGAGCATACGTGTTAGGGTACGGGTTAGTGTTAGCGCACGGGTTAGGATTAGGGGATGGGTGAGGGTAGAGCTTCGGGTAAGGGTTAGGGTTAGGGTTAGGGTTAGGGTTAGGGTTAGGGGACGGGGAAGGTTTAGGGTACAACTTAGGGTACGACAACGGTTTAGGGTGTGCGTAAGTGTTAAAGTACGGGTTAGTGTTAGCGTACGGGTTAGGATTAGGGGACGGGTGAGGGTAAGGCTTCGGGTAAGGGTTAGGGTTAGTGTTAGGGTTAGGGTTGGGGTTAGGGGACGGGGACGGTTTAGGGTCCAGGTTAGGGTACGACAACGGTTTAGGGTGAGCGTACGTTTTAGGGTACGGGTTAGTGTTAGCGTACGGGTTAGGATTAGGGGACGGGTGAGTGTAAGGCTTCGGGTAAGGGTTAGGGTTAGGGTTAGGGTTAGGGGACGGGGACGGGGACGGTTTAGGGTACAGGTTAGGGTACGACAATGGTTTAGGGTGAGCGTACGTGTTAGGGTACGGGTTAGTGTTAGCGTACGGGTTAGGATTAGGGGACGGGTGAGGGTAAGGCTTCGGGTAAGGGTTAGGGGTAGGATTAGGGTTAGGGGACGGGGACGGGGATGGTTTAGGGTACAGGTTAGTGTACGTCAACGGTTTAGGGTGAGCGTACGTGTTAGGGTACGGATTAGTGTTAGCGTACGGGTTAGGATTAGGGGACGGGTGAGGGTAAGGCTTCGGGTAAGGGTTAGGGTAAGGCTTCGGGTAAGGGTTAGGGTTAGGGTTAGGGTTAGGGTTAGGATTAGGGAATGGGGACGGTTGAGGGTACAGGTTAGTGTACGACAACGATTTAGGTTGAGCGTACGTTTTAGGGTACGGGTTAGTGTTAGCGTACGGGTTAGGATTAGGGGACGGGTGAGGGTAAGGCTTCAGGTAAGGGTTAGGGTTAGGTTTAGGGTTAGGGTTAGGTTTAGGGGACGGGGACCTTTTAGGGTACAGGTTAGGGTACGACAACGGTTTAGGGTGAGCGTACGTGGTAGGGTACGGTTTAGTGTTAGCGTACGGGTTAGGATTAGGGGACGGGTGAGGATAAGGCTTCGGGTAAGGGTTAGGGTTAGGGTTAGGGTTAGGGGACGGGGACGGTTTAGGGTACAAGTTAGGGTACGACAACGGTTTAGGGTGTGCGTACGTGTTAGGGTACGGGTTAGTGTCAGCGTACGGGTTAGGATTAGGGGACGGGTGAGGGTAAGGCTTCGGGTAAGGGTTAGGGTTAGGGTTAGGGTTAGGGTTAGGGGACGGGGACGGTTTAGGGTAAAGGTTAGGGTACTACAACGGTTTAGGGTGAGCGTACGTTTTAGGGTACGGGTTAGTGTTAGCGTACGGGTTAGGATTAGGGGACGGGTGAGTGTAAGGCTACGGGTAAGTGTTAGGGTTAGGGTTAGGGTTAGGGTTAGGGGACGGGGACGGGGACGGTTTAGGGTACAGGTTAGGGTACGACAATGGTTTAGGGTGAGCGTACGTGTTAGGGTACGGGTTAGTGTTAGCGTACGGGTTAGGATTAGGGGAAGGGTGAGGGTAAGGCTTCGGGTAAGGGTTAGGGGTAAGATTAGGGTTAGGGGACGGGGATGGGGACGGTTTAGGGTACAAGTTAGGGTACGTCAACGGTTTAGGGTGAGCGTACGTTTTAGGGTACGGGTTAATGTTAGCGTACGGGTTAGGATTAGGGGACGGGTGAGGGTAAGGCTTCGGGTAAGGGTTAGGGTAAGGCTTCGGGTAAGGATTAGGGTTAGGGTTAGGGTTAGGGCTAGGGTTAGGGAATGGGGATGGTTTAGGGTACAGGTTAGGTTACGACAACGATTTAGGGTGAGCGTACGTGTTAGGGTACGGGTTAGTGTTAGCGTACGGGTTAGGATTAGGGGACGGGTGAGGGTAAGGCTTGGGTAAGGGTTAGGGTTAGGTTTAGGGTTAGGGGACGGGGATGGTTTAGGCTACAGATTAGGGTACGCCAACAGTTTAGGGTGAGCGTACGTGTTAGGGTATGGGTTAGTGTTATCGTACTGGTTAGGATTAGGGGACGGGTTAGGGTAAGCCTTCATTTAAGGGTTAGGGTTAGGGTTAAGGTTAGGGGATGGGGATGATTTAGGGTACAGGTTTGTGCACGACAATGGTTTAGGATGAGCGTACGTATTAGGGTACAAGTTAGTGTTAGCGTACGTGTTAACATTAGGGGACGGTTTATGGTAAGGCTTCGGGTAAGGTTTACGGTTTGGGTTAGGGTTAGGGTTAGGGTTAGGGTACGGGGACAGTTTAGGGTACAGGTTAGGGTACGAAAATTGTTGAGGGTTAGCGTACCTGTTAGGGTATGGGTTAGTGTTAGCGTACAGGTTAGGATTAGGGGACGGGTTAGGGTAAGGCTTCGGGTAAGGGTTAGGGTTAAGGTTGGGTTAGGGTTAGGGTTAGGGGACGCGGACGGTTTAGGGTACAGGTTAGGGTACGACAACGTTTTCAGGTGAGCGTACATGTCAGGGTACGGATTAGTTTTAGCGTACGGGTTAGGATTGGGGACGGGTTAGGGTAAGGTTTCGGGTAAGTGTTAGGGTTAGGGTTAGGGTTCGTGTTAAGTTTAGGGTTAGGGGACGGGGACCGTTTAGGGTACAGCTTAGCGTACGACAACAGTTTAGGGTGAGCGTACGTGTTACGTTACGGGTTAGTGTTAGCGTACGATTTAGGATTAGCAGACGGGTTAGGGTAATGCTTCGGGTAAGGGTTAGGGTTAGGGTTAGGGTTAGGGGACGGAGACGGTTTAGGGTACAGGTTAGTGTACGACAAGGTTTTAGGGTGAGCTTACGTGTTAGGATACGGGTTAGGGTTAGCGTACGGGTTAGGATTACGGGACGGGTTAGGGTAGTGCTTCGGGTAAGTGTTAGGGTTAGGGTTAGGGTTACGGAATGGGGACGGTTTAGGGTACAGGTTAGGGTACGACCACGGTTTAGGGTGAGAGTACATGTTAGGGTACAGGTTAGTGTTAGCGTACGGGTTAGGATTAGGGGACGGGTTAGGGTCAGGCTTCTGGTAAGGGTTAGGGTAAGGTTTACGGTTAGGGTTAGGGGACGGGGACGGTTTAGGGTACAGGTTAGGGTACGACAATGGTTTAGGGTGAACGTACGTGTTAGGGTATGGGTTAGTGTTAGCATACGGGTTAGGATTAGGGGTCAGGTTAGGTTAAGGCTTCGGGTAAGGTTTGGGGTTAGGGTTAGGGTTATGGTTAGGGGACCGGGACGGTTTAGGGTAGAGTTTAGGGTACGACAACAGTTTAGGGTGAGCGTACCTGTTAGGTACTGGTTAGTGTTAGCGTAAGTGTTAGGATTACTGGACGGGTTAGGGTAAGACTTCGGGTAAGGGTTAGGGTTAGGGTTAGGGTTAGGGTTAGGGGACTGGGACGGGGGTGGTTTAGGGTAAAGTTTACTGTACGACACCGGTTTAGGGTGAGCGTACGTGTTAGGGTACGGGTTAGTGTTAGGGTACGGGTTAGGATTAGGGGACGGGTTAGGGTAAAGCTTCGGGTAAGGGTTAGGATTACGGTTAAGGGACGGGGATGGTTTAGGGTACAGGTTAGGGTATAACAACGTTTTAGGGTCAGCGTATGTGTTAGGGTACGGGTTAGTGTTAGCGTACGGGTTAGGCTTAGGGGACGGGTTAGTGTAACATTTCGGGTAAGTGTTAGCATTAGGGGACGGGGCCAGGGACGGTTTAGGGTACAGGTTAGGGTTCACCAACGGTTTAGGGTGAGCGTACGTGTTAGGGTACGGGTTAGTGTTAGCGCATGGGTTAGGATTAGGGGACGGGTTAGTGTAAGGCTTCGGGTAAGGATTAAGGTTAGGGCTAGGGTTAGGGTTAGGGGACGTGGCGGTTTAGGTTACAGGTTAGGGTACGACAACGGTTTAGGGTGAGGGTACGAGTTAGGGTATTGGTCAGTGTTAGCGTACGGGTTAGGATTAAGGGACGGATTAGAGTAAGGCTTCGGGTAACGGTTAGGGTTAGGGTTCGGGATAGGTTTAGGGGAAGGGGACGGGGACGGTTTAGGGTACAGGTTAGGGTATGAGAAAGGATTAGGGTGAGCATATGTGTTAGGGTATGGGTTAGTGTTAGCGTACGGGTTAGGATTAGGGGACGGGTTAGGGTAAGGCTTCGGGTAAGGGTTAGGGTTAGGGTTAGGGTTAGGGTTAGAGTTACGGTTAGGGGACTGGGATGGTTTAGGGTTCCGGTTAGGGTACGACAACGGTTTAGGGTGAGCGTACGTGTTAGGGTATGGGTTAGTGTTAGCGTACGGGTTAGGATTAGGGGACGTGTTAGGGTAAGGCTTCGAGAAAGGGTCAGGGTTAGGATTAGGGGACGGGGACGGGGACAGTTTAGAGTACAGGTTAGGATTCGCCAATGGTTTAGGGTGAGCGTACATATTAGGGTACGGGTTAGTGTTAGCGCACGGGTTAGGATTATGGGACGGGTTAGTGTAAGGCTTCGGGTAAGGGTTAAGGGTAGGTTTAGGGTTAGGGTTAGGGGACGGGGACGGTTTAGCTTACAGGTTAGGGTACGACAACGGTTTAGGGTGAGCGTACGTTTTAGGGTATGGGTTAGTGTTAGCGTACGGGTTAGGATTAAAGGAAGGGTTAGGGTAAGGCTTCTGGTAAGGATTAGGGTTAGGGTTTGGGTTAGGGGACTGGGACACGGATGGTTTAGGGTAAAGGTTAGGGTACGACAAAGGTTTATGGTGAGCGTACGTGTTAGGGTACGGGTTAGTGTTAGCGCACGGGTTAGGATTAGGGGACGGGTGAGGGTAGAGCTTCGGGTAAGGGTCAGGGTTAGGGTTAGGGTTAGGGTTAGGGTTAGGGGACGGGGACGGTTTAGGGTACAAGTTAGGGTACGACAACGGTTTAGGGTGTGCGTACGTGTTAGGGTACGGGTTAGTGTTACGGTACGGGTTAGGATTAGGGGACGGGTGAGGGTAAGGCTTCGGGTAAGGGTTAGGGTTAGTGTTAGGGTTAGGGTTAGGGTTAGGGGACGGGGACGGTTTAGGGTACAGGTTAGGGTACGACAACGGTTTAGGGTGAGCGTAGGTTTTACAGTACGGGTTAGTGTTAGCGTACGGGTTAGGATTAGGGGACTGGTGAGGGTAAGGCTTCAGGTAAGGGTTAGGGTTAGGGTTAGGGTTAGGGGACGGGGACGGTTTAGGGTACAGGTTAGGGTACGACAATGGTTTCGGTTGAGCGTACGTGTTAGGGTACGGGTTAGTGTTAGCGTACGGGTTAGGATTAGGGGACGGGTGAGGTTAAGGCTTCGGGTAAGGGTTAGGGTTAGGGTTAGGGTTAGGGTTAGGGGACAGGCACGGGGACGGTTTAGGGTACAGGTTAGGGTACGACAACGGTTTATGGTGAGCGTACGTGTTAGGGTAGGGGTTAGTGTTAGCGTACGGGTTAGGATTAGGGGACGGGTGAGGGTAAGGCTTCGGGTAAGGGTTAGGGTTTGGGTTAGGGTTAGGGTTAGGGGACGGGGACAGTTTAGGGTACAGGTTAGGGTACGACAACGGTTTAGGGGAGCGTACGTGTTAGGGTACGGGTTAGTGTTAGCGTACGGGTTAGGATTAGGGGACGGGTGAGGGTAAGGCTTCGGGTAACGGTTAGGGTTAGGGTTAGGGTTAGGGTTAGGCTTAGGGGACGGGGACGGTTTAGGGTACAGGTTAGGGTACGACAACGGTTTAGGGTGAGCGTACATGTTAGGGTACGGGTTAGTGTTAGCGCACAGGTTAGGATTAGGGGCCGCATAAGGGTAAGGCTTCGGGTAAGGGTTCCGGTTAGGGTTAGGGTTAGGGTTAGAGTTAGGGGACGGGGACGGTTTAGGGTACAGGTTATGGTACGACAACGGTTTAGGGTGAGCGTACGTTTTAGGGTACGGGTTAGTGTTAGCGTACGGGTTAGGATTACGGGACCGGTGAGGGTAAAGCTTCGGGTAAGGGTTAGGGTTACGGTTAGGGTTAGGGTTAGGGAACAGGGACGGTTTAGGGTACAGTTTAGAGTATGTCCACGTTTTAGGGTGAGCGTACGTGTTAGGGTATGGGTTACTGTTAGCGTATGGGTTCGGATTAGGGGACGGGTTAGGGAAAGGCTTCAGGTTAGGGTTAGGGTTAGGGTTAGGGTTTGGGTTAAGTGTAGGGGTCAATTTAGGGTACAGTTTAGGGTACGACAACTGTTTAGTGTGAGCGTACATTTTAGGGTATGTGTTAGTGTTAGGGTCTGGGTTAGGATTAGGGGACGGGTTAGGGTAAGGCTTCGGGTAAGCGTTAGGTTTAGGGTTAGGGTTAGAGTTAGGGGACAGGTACGGTATAGGGTATAGTTTAGGGCACGACAACGGTTTAGGGTGAGTGTACGTGGTAGGGTACGGTTTAGTGTTAGCGTACGGTTTAGGATTAGCGGACATATTACTGTAATGCTTCTGGTACGAGTTAGGGTTAGGGTTAGGGGACGGGGACGGTTTAGGGTACAGGTTAGGGTACGACAACGATTTAGGGTGACCGTACATGTTAAGGTATGTGTTAGTGTTAGCGTACGGGTTAGGATTAGGGGACGGATTAGGGTAAGGTTTCGGGTAAGTGTTAGTGTTAGGATTAGGGATAGGTTTAGTGTTAGGAGACGGGGACAGTTTGGGCTACAGGTTAGGGTACGACAATGGTTTAGGGTGAGCGTACTTGTTAGGGTATTGGTTAGTGTTAGAGTATGGGTTAGGATTAGGGGACGGTTTAGGATAAGGCTTCGTGTAAGTGTTAGCGTTAGGGTTAGGGTGACGGTTAGGGGACGGGGATGATTTAGGGTACAGGTTAGGGTACGACAACGGTTTAGGGTGAGTGTACGTGTTAGGGTACGGGTTAGTGTTAGCCTACGGTTTAGGATTAAGGGACGGGTTAGGGTAAAGCTTCGAATAAGTGTTAGGGTTAGGTTTAAGGTTAGGGTTAGTGGACGGGGAAGGTTTAGGTTACAGGTTAGGGTACGACAACGGTTTAGCGTGAGCGTACCTGTTAGGGTAAGCTTTAGTGTTACCGTACGGGTCAGGATTAGGGTTCGTGTTAGGTTAAGGCTTCGTGTAAGGCTTAGGTTTAGGGTTAGGGTTAGGGTTAGGGTTAGGGTTAGGGGATGGGGATGGTTTAGGGTACAGGTTAGGGTACGACAATGGTTTAGGGTGAGCGTACGTGTTAGGGTACGGGTTAGTGTTAGCGTACGGGTTAGGATTAGGGGACGGGTGAGGGTAAGGCTTCGGGTAAGGGTTAGGGTTAGGGGACGGGGACCGGGACAGTTTAGGGTACAGTTTAGGGTACGTCAACGGTTTAGGGTGAGCGTACGTGTTAGGGTACGGGTTAGTGTTAGCGTACGGGTTAGGATACGGGGACGAGTGAGGGTAAGGCTTCGGGTAAAGGTTAGGGTAAGGCTTCGGGTAAGGGTTAGTGTTAGGGTTAGGGTGCGGGGACGGGGACGGGGACGGTTTAGGGTACAGGTTAGGGTACGTCAACGGTTTAGGGTGAGCGTACGTGTTAGGGAACAGGTTATTGTTAGCGTACGGGTTAGGATTAGGGGACGGGTGAGGGTAAGGCTTCGGGTAAGGGTTAGGGTTAGGGATAGGGTTAGGGTTAGGGTTAGGGGATGGGGACGGTTTAGGGTACAGGTTAGGGTACGACAACGGTTTAGGGTGAGCGTACGTGTTAGGGTACGGGTTAGTCTTAGCGTACGGGTTAGGATTAGGTGACAGGTGACGTTAAGGCTTCGGGTAAGGGTTAGGGTTAGGGTTAGGGTTAGGGGACGGGGACGGTTTAGGGTACAGGTTAGGGTACGACAACGGTTTAGGGTGAGCGTACGTGTTAGGTTACGGGTTAGTGTTAGCGTACGGGTTAGGATTAGGGGACGGGTGAGGGTAAGGCTTCGGGTAAGGGTTTGGGTTAGGGTTAGGGTTAGGGGACAGGGACGGGGACGGTTTAGGGTACAGGTTAGGGTACGTCAACAGTTCAGTGTGAGCGTACGTGTTAGGGTACGGGTTAGTGTTAGCGTACGGGTTAGGATTAGGGGACGGGTGAGGGTAAGGCTTCGGGTAAGGGTTAGGGTTAGGGTTAGGGTTAGGTTTAGGGTTAGGGGACGGGGACGGTTTAGGGTACAGTTTAGAGTACGACAACGGTTTAGGGTGAGCGTACGTGTTAGGGTACAGGTTAGTGTTAGCGTACGGTTTAGGATTATGGGACGGATGAGGGAAAGGCTTCGGGTAAGGGTTAGGGTTAGGGTTAGGTTTAGGGGACGGGGACGGGGACGGTTTAGGGTACAGGTTAGGGTACGTCAACGGTTTAGGGTGAGCGTACGTTTTAGGGTATGGGTTATTGTTAGCGTACGGGTTAGGATTAGGGGACGGGTGAGGTTAAGGCTTCGGGTAAGGGTTAGGGTTAGGGTTAGGGTTAGGGTGAGGGGACGGGGATGGTTTAGGGTACAGGTTAGGGTACGACAACGGTTTAGGGTGAGCCTACGTGTTAGGGTACGGGTTAGTGTTAGCGTAAGGGTTAGGATTATGGGACGGGTGAGGGTAAGGCTTCGGGTAAGGGTTAGGGTTAGGGTTAGGGGACGGGGACGGGGACGGTTTAGGGTACAGGTTAGGGTACGACAACGGTTTAGGGTGAGCGTACCTTTTAAGCTACGGGTTAGTGTTAGCGTACGGGTTAGGATTAGGGGACGGGTGAGGGTAAGGCTTCGGGTAAGGGTTAGGGTTAGGGTTAGGGTTAGGGTTAGGGTTAGGGTTAGGGGACGGGGACGGTTTAGGGTACAGTTTAGGGTACGAAAACGGTTTAGGGTGAGCGTACGTGTTAGGGTACGGGTTAGTGTTAGCGTACGGGTTAGGATTAGGGGACGGGTGAGGGTAAGGCTTCGGGTAAGGGTTAGGGTTAGGGTTAGGGTTAGGGTTAGGGGACGGGGACGGTTTAGGGTACAGGTTAGGGTACGACAACGGTTTAGGGTGAACGTACGTGTTAGGGTACGGGTTAGTGTTAGCGTATGGGTTAGGATTAGGGGACGGGTGAGGGTAAGGCTTTGGGTAAGGGTTAGGGTTAGGGTTAGGGTTAGGTTTAGGGGACGGGGACGGTTTACGGTACAGGTTAGGGTACGACAACGGTTTAGGGTGAGTGTACGTGTTAGGGTACGTGTTAGTGTTAGAGTACGGGTTAGGATTAGGGGACGGGTGAGGGTAAGGCTTTGGGTAAGTGTTAGGTTTAGGGTTAGGGTTTGGGTTAGGTTTAGGGGACGGGGACGGTTTAGGGTACAGGTTAGGGTACGACAACGGTTTAGGGTGAGCGTACGTGTTAGGGTACGGGTTAGTGTTAGCGTATGTGTTAGGATTAGGGGACGGGTGAGTGTAAGGCTTCGGGTAAGGATTAGCGTTAGGGTTAGGGTTAGGGTTAGAGTTAGGGGACGGGGACGGTTTAGGGTACAGGTTAGGGTACGACAATGATTTAGGGTGAGCGTACGTGTTAGGGTACGTGTTAGTGTTAGCGTACGGGTTAGGATTAGGGGACGGGTGAGGGTAAGGCTTCGGGTGAGGGTTAGGGTTAGGGTTAGGGTTAGGGTTAGGGTTAGGGGACGGGGACGGTTTAGGGTACAGGTTAGGGTACGACAACGTTTAGGGTGAGTGTACGTGGTAGGGTACGGTTTAGTGTTAGCGTACGGTTTAGGATTAGCGGACATATTAGTGTAATGCTTCTGGTACGAGTTAGGGTTACGGTTAGGGGACGGGGACGGTTTAGGGTACAGGTTAGGGTACGACAACGATTTAGGGTGACCGTACATGTTAAGGTATGTGTTTGTGTTAGCGTACGGGTTAGGATTAGGGGACGGATTAGGGTAAGGTTTCGGGTAAGTGTTAGTGTTAGGATTAGGGATAGGTTTAGTGTTAGGAGACGGGGACAGTTTGGGCTACAGGTTAGGGTACGACAATGGTTTAGGGTGAGCGTACTTGTTAGGGTATTGGTTAGTGTTAGAGTATGGGTTAGGATTAGGGGACGGTTTAGGATAAGGCTTCGTGTAAGGGTTAGCGTTAGGGTTAGGGTGACGGTTAGGGGACGGGGATGATTTAGGCTACAGGTTAGGGTACGACAACGGTTTAGGGTGAGTGTACGTGTTAGGGTATGGGTTAGTGTTAGCCTACGGTTTAGGATTAGGGGACGGGTTAGGGTAAAGCTTCGAATAAGTGTTAGGGTTAGGTTTAAGGTTAGGGTTAGTGGACGGGGAAGGTTTAGGTTACAGGTTAGGGTACGACAACGGTTTAGCGTGAGCGTACCTGTTAGGGTAAGCTTTAGTGTTACCGTACGGGTCAGGATTAGGGTTCGTGTTAGGTTAAGGCTTCGTGTAAGGCTTAGGTTTAAGGTTAGGGTTAGGGTTAGGGTTAGGGTTAGGGTTAGGGGATGGGGGTGGTTTAGGGTACAGGTTAGGGTACGACAATGGTTTAGGGTGAGTGTACGTGTTAGGGTACAGGTTAGTGTTAGCGTACGGGTTAGGATTAGGGGACGGGTAAGGGTAAGGCTTCGGGTAAGGGTTAGGGTTAGGGGACGGGGACGGGGACGGTTTAGGGTACAGGTTAGGGTACGTCAACGGTTTAGGGTGAGCGTACGTGTTAGGGTACGGGTTAGTGTTAGCGTACGGGTTAGGATTCGGGGACGAGTGAGGGTAAGGCTTCGGGTAAGGGTTAGGGTAAGGCTTCGGGTAAGGGTTAGTGTTAGGGTTAGGGTTAGAGTTAGGGTTAGGGGATGGGGACGGTTTAGGGTACAGGTTAGGGTACGACAACGATTTAGGGTGAGCGTACGTGTTAGGGTACGGGTAGTGTTAGCGTACGGGTTAGGATTAGGTGACGGGTGAGGGTAAGGCTTCGGGTAAGGATTAGGGTTAGGGTTAGGGTGCGGGGACGGGGACGGGGACGGTTTAGGGTACAGGTTAGGGTACGTCAACGGTTTAGGGTGAGCGTACGTGTTAGGGTACAGGTTATTGTTAGCGTACGGATTAGGATTAGGGGACGGGTGAGGGTAAGGCTTCGGGTAAGGGTTAGGGTTAGGGATAGGGTTAGGGTTAGGGTTAGGGGATGGGGACGGTTTAGGGTACAGGTTAGGGTACGACAACGGTTTAGGGTGAGCGTACGTGTTAGGGTACGGGTTAGTCTTAGCGTACGGGTTAGGATTAGGTGACGGGTGACGTTAAGGCTTCGGGTAAGGGTTAGGGTTAGGGTTAGAGTTAGGGTAGGGGGACGGGGACGGTTTAGGGTACAGGTTAGGGTACGACAACGGTTTAGGGTGAGCGTACGTGTTAGGTTACGGGTTAGTGTTAGCGTACGGGTTAGGATTAGGGGACGGGTGAGGGTAAGGCTTCGGGTAAGGGTTTGGGTTAGGGTTAGGGTTAGGGGACAGGGACGGGGACGGTTTAGGGTACAGGTTAGGGTACGTCAACAGTTTAGTGTGAGCGTACGTGTTAGGGTACGGGTTAGTGTTAGCGTACGGGTTAGGATTAGGGGACGGGTGAGGGTAAGGCTTCGGGTAAGGGTTAGGGTTAGGGTTAGGGTTAGGTTTAGGGTTACGGGGACGGGGACGGTTTAGGGTACAGTTTAGAGTACGACAACGGTTTAGGGTGAGCGTACGTGTTAGGGTACAGGTTAGTGTTAGCGTACGGTTTAGGATTATGGGACGGATGAGGGAAAGGCTTCGGGTAAGGGTTAGGGTTAGGGTTAGGTTTAAGGGACGGGGACGGTTTAGGGTACAGGTTAGGGTACGACAATGATTTAAAGTGAGCGTACGTGTTAGGGTACGGGTTAGTGTTAGCGTACGGGTTAGGATGAGGGGACGGGTGAGGGTAAGGCTTCGGGTGAGGGTTAGGGTTAGGGTTAGGGTTAGGGTTAGGGTTAGGGGACGGGGACGGTTTAGGGTACAGGTTAGGGTACGACAACCGTTTAGGGTGAGCGTACGTGTTAGGGTACGGGTTAGTGTTAGCGTACAGGTTAGGATTAGGGGACGGGTGAGGGTAAGGCTTCGGGTAAGGGTTCGGGTTAGGGTTAGGGTTAGGGTTAGGGCTAGGGGACGGGGACGGTGTAGGGTACAGTTTATGGTACGACAACGGTTTAGGGTGAGCGTACGTGTTCGGGTACGGCTTAGTGTTAGCGTACGGGTTAGGATTAGGGGACGGGTGAGGGTAAGGCTTCGGGTAAGGGTTAGGGTTAGGGTTAGGGTTAGGGTTAGGGTTAGGGAACGGGGACGGTTTAGGGTACAGTTTAGAGTATGACCACGTTTTAGGGTGAGCGTACGTGTTAGGGTATGGGTTACTGTTAGCGTACGGGTTAGGATTAGGGGACGGGTTAGGGAAAGGCTTCAGGTTAGGGTTAGGGTTAGGGTTAGGGTTTGGGTTAGGTTTAGGGGTCAATTTAGGGTACAGTTTAGGGTACGACAACTGTTTAGTGTGAGCGTACATTTTAGGGTATGTGTTAGTGTTAACGTCTGGGTTAGGATTAGGGGACGGGTTAGGGTAAGGCTTCGGGTAAGCGTTAGGTTTAGGGTTAGGGTTAGAGTTAGGGGACAGGTACGGTATAGGGTACAGTTTAGGGCACGACAACGGTTTAGGGTGAGTGTACGTGGTAGGGGACGGTTTAGTGTTAGCGTACGGTTTAGGATTAGCGGACATATTAGTGTAAGGTTTCTGGTACGAGTTAGGGTTAGGGTTAGGGGACGGGGACGGTTTAGGGTACAGGTTAGGGTACGACAACGATTTAGGGTGACCGTACATGTTAAGGTATGTGTTAGTGTTAGCGTACGGGTTAGGATTAGGGGACGGATTAGGGTAAGGTTTCGGGTAAGTGTTAGTGTTAGGATTAGGGATAGGGTTAGGGTTAGGAGACGTTGACAGTTTGGGCTACAGGTTAGGGTACGACAATGGTTTAGGGTGAGCGTACTTGTTAGGGTATGGGTTAGTGTTAGAGTACGGGTTAGGATTAGGGGACGGTTTAGGATAAGGCTTCGGGTAAGAGTTAGCGTTAGGGTTAGGGTGACGGTTAGGGGACGGGGATGATTTAGGGTACAGGTTAGGGTACGACAACGGTTTAGGGTGAGTGTACGTGTTAGGGTACGGGTTAGTGTTAGCCTACGGTTTAGGATTAGGGGACGGGTTAGGGTAAAGCTTCGAATAAGTGTTAGGGTTAGGTTTAAGGTTAGGGTTAGTGGACGGGGATGGTTTAGGTTACAGGTTAGGGTGCGACAACGGTTTAGTGTGAGCGTACGTGTTAAGGTAAGGTTTAGTGTTACCGTACGGGTCAGGATTAGGGCTCGTGTTAGGTTAAGGCTTCGTGTAAGGCTTAGGGTTAGGGTTAGGGTTAGGTTTAGGGTTAGGGTTAGGGGATGGGGATGGTTTAGGGTACAGGTTAGGGTACGACAATGGTTTAGGGTGAGCGTACATGTTGGGGTACGGGTTAGTGTTAGCGTACGAGCTAGGATTAGGGGACAGGTTAGGGTAAGGCTTCGGGTAAGGGTTAGTGTTAGGGTTAGGGTTAAGGTTAGGGGTTGGAGACGGTATAGGGTACAGTTTAGGGTACGACAACGGTTTAGGGTGAGCGTATGTGTTAGGGTAGGGGTTAGTGTTAGCGTACGGTTTAGGATTAAGGGACATGTTAGGGTAAGGCTTCGGGTAAGAATTAGGGTTATGGTTAGGGGACGGGGACGGATTAGGGTACAGGTTAGGGTACGACAACGGTTTAGGGTGAGCGTACATGTTAGGGTACGTGTTAGTGTTAGCGTACGGGTCAGGATTATGGGACGGGTTAGGGTAAGGCTTTGGGTAAGGGTTAGTTTTAGGGTTAGGGTTATGGTTAGTGTTACGGGAGGGGGACGGTTTGAGATACAGGTTAGCGTACGACCACGGTTCAGGGTGAGCGTACATGTTACCGTACGGGTTAGTGTTAGCGTATGGGTTAGGAATAGGGGACGGGTCATGGTAAGGCTTCGGATAAGGGTTAGGGTTAGGGTTAGGGTTAGGGTTAGGGGACAGGGACGGTTAAGGTTACAGGTTAGGGTACGACAACGGTTTAGCGTGAGCATACATGTTAGGGTATATTTGAGTGTTAGCGTACGGGTCAGGATTAGGGGACGGTTTTGTTTAAGGCTTCGGGTAAGTGTTACGGTTAGGGTTAGGGTTAGAGTTAGAGTTAGGGGACGGGGACGGTTTAGGGTACAGGTTAGGGTACGACAACGGTTTAGGGTGAACGTACGTGTTAGGGTACGGGTTAGGGTTAGTGTATGGGTTAGGATTAGGGGACGGGTTAGGGTAAGCCTTCATTTCAGTGTTAGGATTAGGGTTAGGGTTAGGGTTAGGGTTAGTGTTAGGGTTAGGGTACGGGAACGGTTTAGGGTACAGGTTATTGTACAACAATGGTTTAGGCTGAGCGTACGTATTAGGGTACGGGTTACTTTTAGCGTACGGGTTAGGATTAGGGGACGGGTTAGGGTAAGGATTCGGGTAAGGTTTAGGGTTAGGGTTAGGGTTAGGGTTAGGGGACGGGGTTGGTTTAGGGTACAGGTTAGTGTACGAAAATGGTTTAGGCTGAGCGTACATATTAGGGTACGGGTTAGTGTTACCATACGGGTTAGGATTAGGGGACGGGTTAGGGTAAGGATTCGGGTAAGGTTTAGGGTTAGGGTTAGGGTTGTAGGGTTAGGGGACGGGGTTGGTTTAGGGTACTGGTTAGTGTACGAAAATGGTTTAGGCTGAGCATACATATTAGGGTACGGGTTAGTGTTACCGTACGGGTTAGGATTAAGAGACGGGTTAGGGTAAGGCTTCGAGTAAGGGTTAGGGTTAGGGTTAGGGGACGGTTTAGGGTACAGGTTAGGGTACGACAACGGTTTAGGGTGAGCGTAGGTTTTAGGGTATGTGTTAGTGTTAGCGTACGGGTTAGGATTAAGGAACGGGTTAGGGTAAGGCTTCGGTTAAGTGTTAGGTTTAGGTTTATGGTTATGGTTAAGGTTAGGGTATGGGGACGGTTTAGGTGACAGGTTAGGGTACGACAACGGTTTAGCGTGAGCGTACATGTTAGCGTACGGGTCAGGATTAGGGGACCGTTTTGGTTAAGGGTTCGGGTAAGTGTTAGGCTTAGGGTTAGGAGACGGTTAAGGGTACAGGTTAGGGTACGACAAAGGTTTAGGGTAAGCGTATGTGTTAGGGTACGGTTTAGTGTCAGCTTACGGGTCAGGATTAGGGGACGGGTTAGGGTAAGGCTTCGGATAAGGGTTTGGGTTAGGGTTAGGGTTAGGATTAGGGTTAGGGTACGGGGATGGTTTATGGTACAGTTTAGTGTACAATGGTTTAGGGTGAGCGTACGTGTTAGGGTACGGGTTAGTGTTAGCGTACGGGTTAGGATTAGGGGACGGGTGAGTGTAAGGCTTCGGGTAAGGGTTAGGGTTAGGGTTAGGGTTAGGGTTAGGGGATGGGGACGGTTTAGGGTACAGGTTAGGGTTCGACAAAGGTTTAGGGTGAGCGTACGTGTTAGGGTACGGGTTAGTGTAAGGGTACGGGTTAGGATTAGTGGACGGGTGAGGGTAACGCTTCGGGTAAGGGTTAGGGTTAGGGTTAGGGTTAGGGTTAGGGGACGGGGATGGTTTAGTGTACAGGTTAGGGAACGACAACGGTTTAGGGTGAGCGTACGTGTTAGGGTACGGGTTAGTGTTAGCGTACGGGTTAGGATTAGGGGACGGGTGAGGGTAAGGCTTCGGGTAAGGGTTAGGGTTAGGGTTAGGGTTAGGGTTAGGGGACGGGGACGATTTAGGGTACAGGTTAGGGTACGACAACTGTTTAGGGTGAGCGTACGTGTTACGTTACGGGTTAGTGTTAGCGTACGGGTTAGGATTAGGGGACGGGTGAGGGTAAGGCTTCGGGTAAGGGTTAGGGTTAGGGTTAGGGTTAGGGTTAGGGGATGGGGATCGTTTAGGGTACAGGTTAGGGTACGACAACGGTTTAGGGTGAGCGTACGTGTTACGGTACGGGTTAGTGTTAGCGTACGGTTTAGGATTAGGGGACGGGTGAGGGTAAGGCTTCGGGTAAGGGTTAGGGTTAGGGTTAGGGTTAGGGTTAGGGTTAGGGGACGGGGACGGTTTAGGGTACAGGTTAGGGTACAACAACGGTTTAGGGTGAGCGTATGTGTTAGGGTACGGGTTATTGTTAGTGTACGGGTTAGGATTAGGGGACGGGTGAGGGTAAGGCTTCGGGTAAGGGTTAGGGTTAGGGTTAGGTTTAGGGGACGGGGACGGGGACGGTTTAGGGTACAGGTTAGGGTACGACAACGGTTTAGGGTGAGCGTACGTGTTAAGGTACGGGTTAGTGTTAGCATACGGATTAGGATTAGGGGACGGGTGAGTGTAAGGCTTCGGGTAAGGTTTAGGCTTAGGCTTAGGGTTAGGGTTAGGGTTAGGGGACGGGGACGGTTTAGGGTACAGATTAGGGTACGACAACGGTTTAGGGTGAGCGTACGTGTTAGGGTACGGGTTAGTGTTAGCGTATGTGTTAGGATTAGGGGACGGGTGAGGGTAAGGCTTCGGGTAAGGGTTAGGTTTAGCGTTAGGGTTAGGGTTAGGGTTAGGGTTAGGGGACGGGGACAGTTTAGGGTACAGGTTAGGGTACGACAACGGTTTAGGGGAGCGTACGTGTTAGGGTACGGGTTAGTGTTAGCGTACGGGTTAGGTTTAGGGGACAAGTGAGGGTAAGGCTTCGGGTAAGGGTTAGGGTTAGGTTTAGGGTTAGGGTTAGGGTTAGCGGACGGGGACGGTTTAGGGTACAGGTTAGGGTACGACAACGTTTTAGGGTGAGCGTACGTGTTAGGGTACGGGTTAGTGTTAGCGTACAGGTTAGGATTAGGGGACGGGTGAGGGTAAGGCTTCGGGTTAGGGTTCGGGTTAGGGTTACGGTTAGTGTTAGGGTTAGGCGACGGGGACGGTTTAGGGTACAGGTTAGGGTACGACAACGGTTTAGGGTGAGCGTATGTGTTAAGGTATGGGTTAGTGTTAGCGTACGGGTTAGGATTAGGGGACGGGTGAGGGTAAGGCTTCGGGTAAGGTTTAGGGTTAGGGTTAGGGTTAGGGTTAGGGTTAGGGGACGGGGACGGTTTAGGGTACAGGTTAGGGTACGACAACGGTTTAGGGTGAGCGTACGTGTTAAGATCGGGTTAGTGTTAGCGTACGGGTTAGGATTAGGGGACGGGTGAGGGTAAGGCTTCGGGTAAGGGTTAGGGTTAGGGTTAGGGTTAGGGTTAGGGTTAGGGTTTGGGGACGGGGACGGTATAGGGTACAAGTTAGTGTACGACAACAGTTTAGGGTGAGCGTACGTGTTAGTGTACGTGTTAGTGTTAGCGTACGGGTTAGGATTAGGGGACGGGTGAGGGTAAGGCTTGCGGTAAGGGTGAGGGTTAGGGTTAGGGTTAGGGTTAGGGTTTGGCGACGGGGACGGTTTAGGGTACAGGTTAGTGTACGACAACAGTTTAGGGTGAGCGTACGTGTTAGTGTACGTGTTAGTGTTAGCGTACGGGTTAGGGTTAGGGGACGGGTGAGGGTAATTCTTCCGGTAAGGGTTAGGGTTAGGGTTAGGGTTAGGGTTAGGGGACGGGGACGGTTTAGGGTACAGGTTAGGGTACGACAACGGTTTAGGGTGAGCGTACGTGTTAGGGTACGGGTTAGTGTTAGCGTACGGGTTAGGATTAGGGGACGGGTGAGGGTAAGGCTTCGGGTAAGGGTTCGGGTTAGGGTTAGGGTTAGGGTTAGGGTTAGGGGACGGGGACAGATTAGCGTACAGGTTATGGTACGACAACGGTTTAGGGTGAGCGTACGTGTTAGGGTACGGGTTAGTGTTATCGTACCGGTTAGGATTAGGGGATGGGTGAGGGTAAGGCTTCGGGTAAGGGTTAGGGTTAGGGTTAGGGTTAGGGTTAGGGAACGGGGACGGTTTAGTGTACACTTTAGAGTATGACCACGTTTTAGGGTGTGCGTTCGTGTTAGTGTATGGGTTACTGTTAGCGTACGGGTTAGGATTAGGGGACGGGTTAGGGAAAGGCTTCAGGTTAGGGTTAGGGTTAGGGTTAGGGTTTGGGTTAGGTTTAGGGGTCAATTTAGGGTACAGTTTAGGGTACGACAACTGTTTAGGGTGAGCGTACATTTTAGGGTATGTGTTAGTGTTAACGTCTGGGTTAGGATTAGGGGACGGGTTAGGGTAAGGCTTCGGGTAAGCGTTAGGTTTAGGGTTAGGGTTAGAGTTAGGGGACAGGTACGGTATAGGGTACAGTTTAGGGCACGACAACGGTTTAGGGTGAGTGTACGTGGTAGGGTACGGTTTAGTGTTAGCGTACGGTTTAGGATTAGCGGAAATATTAGTGTAAGGCTTCTGGTACGAGTTAGGGTTAGGGTTAGGGGACGGGGACGGTTTAGGGTACAGGTTAGGGTACGACAACGATTTAGGGTGACCGTACATGTTAAGGTATGTGTTAGTGTTAGCGTACGGGTTAGGATTAGGGGACGGATTAGGGTAAGGTTTCGGGTAAGTGTTAGTGTTAGGATTAGGGATAGGGTTAGGGTTAGGAGACGGGGACAGTTTGGGCTACAGGTTAGGGTACGACAATGGTTTAGGGTGAGCGTACTTGTTAGGGGATGGGTTAGTGTTAGAGTACGGGTTAGGATTAAGGGACGGTTTAGGATAAGGTTTCGGGTAAGGGTTAGCGTTAGGGTTAGGGTGACGGTTAGGGGACGGGGATGATTTAGGGTACAGGTTAGGGTACGACAACGGTTTAGGGTGAGTGTACGTGTTAGGGTACGGGTTAGTGTTAGCCTATGGTTTAGGATTAGGGGACGGGTTAGGGTAAAGCTTCGAATAAGTGTTAGGGTTAGGTTTAAGGTTAGGGTTAGTGGACGGGGACGGTTTAGGTTACAGGTTAGGGTACCACAACGGTTTAGCGTGAGCGTACGTGTTAGGGTAAGGTTTAGTGTTACCGTACGGGTCAGGATTAGGGTTCGTGTTAGGTTAAGGCTTCGTGTAAGGCTTAGGGTTAGGGTTAGGGTTAGGGTTAGGGGATGGGGATGGTTTAGGGTACAGGTTAGGGTACGACAATGGTTTAGGGTGAGCGTACGTGTTAGGGTACGGGTTAGTGTTAGCGTACGGGTTAGATTAGGGGACGGGTTAGGGGAAGGCTTCGGGTAAGGGTTAGGGTTAGGGTTAGTGTTAGGGTTAGGGTTAGGGGACGGTTTAGGTTACAGGTTAGGGTATGACAACGGTTTAGTTGAGCGTACATGTTAGGGTATGGGTTAGTGTTAGCGTACGAGTTAGGATTAGGGGACAGGTTAGGGTAAGGCTTCGGGTAAGGGTTAGGGTTAGGGTTAGGGTTAAGGTTAGGGGTTGGAGACGGTATAGGGTACAGTTTAGGGTACGACAACGGTTTAGGGTGTGCGTATGTGCTAGGGTAGGTGTTAGTGTTAGCGTACGATTTAGGATTAGGGGACATGTTAGGGTAAGGCTTCGGGTAAGAATTAGGGTTATGGTTAGGGGACGGGGACGGATTAGGGTACAGGTTAGGGTACGACAACGCTTTAGGTTGAGCGTACATGTTAGGGTACGTGTTAGTGTTAGCGTACGGGTCAGGATTATGGGACGGGTTAGGGTAAGGCTTTGGGTAAGGGTTAGTTTTAGGGTTAGGGTTATGGTTAGTGTTACGGGAGGGGGACGGTTTGGGATACAGGTTAGCGCACGACCACGGTTCAGGGTGAGCGTACATGTTAGCGTACGGGTTAGTGTTAGCGTATGGGTTAGGAATAGGGGACGGGTGCGGGTAAGGCTTCGGGTAAGGGTTAGGGTTAGGGTTAGGGTTAGGGTTAGGGGACAGGGACGGTTTAGGTTACAGGTTAGGGTACGACAACGGTTTAGCGTGAGCATACATGTTAGGGTATATTTGAGTGTTAGCGTACGGGTCAGGATTAGGGGACGGTTTTGTTTAAGGCTTCGGGTAAGTGTTACGGTTAGGGTTAGGGTTAGAGTTAGGGTTTGGGACGGGGACGGTTTAGGGTACACGTTAGGGTACGACAACGGTTTAGGGTGAACGTACGTGTTAGGGTACGGGTTAGGGTTTGTGTATGGGTTAGGATTAGGGGACGGGTTAGGGTAAGCCTTCATTTCAGTGTTAGGATTAGGGTTAGGGTTAGGGTTAGGGTTAGTGTTAGGGTTAGGGTACGGGAACGGTTTAGGGTACAGGTTATTGTACAACAATGGTTTAGGCTGAGCGTACGTATTAGGGTATGGGTTACTTTTAGCGTACGGGTTAGGTTTAGGGGACGGGTTAGGGTAAGGTTTCGGGTAAGGTTTAGGGTTAGGGTTAGGGTTAGGGTTAGGGGACGGGGCTGGTTTAGGGTACAGGTTAGTGTACGAAAATGGTTTAGGCTGAGCGTACATATTAGGGTACGGGTTAGTGTTACCGTACGGGTTAGGATTAGGGGACGGGTTAGGGTAAGGATTCGGGTAAGGTTTAGGGTTAGGGTTAGGGTTAGGGTTAGGGGACGGTTTAGGGTACAGGTTAGGGTACGACAACGGTTTAGGGTGAGCGTAGCTTTTAGGGTATGTGTTAGTGTTAGCGTACGGGTTAGGATTAAGGAACGGGTTAGGGTAAGGCTTCGGTTAAGTGTTAGGTTTAGGTTTATGGTTACGGTTAAGGTTAGGGTATGGGGACGGTTTAGGTGACAGGTTAGGGTACGACAACGGTTTAGCGTGAGCGTACATGTTAGCGTACGGGTCAGGATTAGGGGACCGTTTTGGTTAAGGGTTCGGGTAAGTGTTAGGCTTAGGGTTAGGAGACGGTTAAGGGTACAGGTTAGGGTACGACAAAGGTTTAGGGTAAGCGTATGTGTTAGGGTACGGTTTAGTGTCAGCTTACGGGTCAGGATTAGGGGACGGGTTAGGGTAAGGCTTCGGATAAGGGTTTGGGTTAGGGTTAGGGTTAGGATTACGGTTAGGGTACGGGGATGGTTTATGGTACAGTTTAGTGTACAATGGTTTAGGGTGAACGTACGTGTTAGGGTACGTGTTAGTGTTAGCGTACGGGTTAGGATTATGTGACGGATTAATGTAAGGGTTCGGGTAAGGGTTAGGGTTAGGGCTAGGGTTAGGGTTAGGGGACGGTGATGGTTTAGCATAAAGGGTAGAGTACGAAAACGGTTTAGGGTGAGCGTACGTGTTAGGGTACAGGTTAGTGTTAGCGTACGAGTTACTATTAGGGGACGGTTTAGGGTCAGGCTTCGGGTAAGGGTTAGGCTTAGGGTTAGGACTAGGGTTTGGGTTAGGTGATGGGGAAGGTTTAGGGTACAGGTTAGGGTACGACAACTGTTTAGGGTGAGCGTACGTGTTAGGGTACGGGTTAGGGTTAGTGTACGGGTTAGGATTAGGGGACGGATTAGGGTAAGCCTTCGTTTAAGGATAAGGGTTAGGGTTAGGGTTAGGGGACGGGGATGGTTTAGGCTACAGATTAGGGTACGCCAACAGTTTAGGGTGAGCGTACGTGTTAGGGTATGGGTTAGTGTTATCGTACTGGTTAGGATTAGGGGACGGGTTAGGGTAAGCCTTCATTTAAGGGTTAGGGTTAGGGTTAAGGTTAGGGGATGGGGATGATTTAGGGTACAGGTTTGTGCACGACAATGGTTTAGGATGAGCGTACGTATTAGGGTACAAGTTAGTGTTAGCGTACGTGTTAACATTAGGGGACGGTTTATGGTAAGGCTTCGGGTAAGGTTTACGGTTTGGGTTAGGGTTAGGGTTAGGGTTAGGGTACGGGGACAGTTTAGGGTACAGGTTAGGGTACGAAAATTGTTGAGGGTTAGCGTACCTGTTAGGGTATGGGTTAGTGTTAGCGTACAGGTTAGGATTAGGGGACGGGTTAGGGTAAGGCTTCAGGTAAGGGTTAGGGTTAAGGTTGGGTTAGAGTTAGGGTTAGGGGACGGGGACGGTTTAGGGTACAGGTTAGGGTACGACAACGTTTTCAGGTGAGCGTACATGTTAGGGTACGGATTAGTTTTAGCGTACGGGTTAGGATTGGGGACGGGTTAGGGTAAGGTTTCGGGTAAGTGTTAGGGTTAGGGTTAGGGTTCGTGTTAAGTTTAGGGTTAGGGGACGGGGACCGTTTAGGGTACAGCTTAGCGTACGACAACAGTTTAGGGTGAGCGTACGTGTTACGTTACGGGTTAGTGTTAGCGTACGATTTAGGATTAGGAGACGGGTTAGGGTAATGCTTCGGGTAAGGGTTAGGGTTAGGGTTAGGGTTAGGGGACGGAGACGGTTTAGGGTACAGGTTAGTGTACGACAAGGTTTTAGGGTGAGCTTACGTGTTAGGATACGGGTTAGGGTTAGCGTACGGGTTAGGATTAGGGGACGGGTTAGGGTAGTGCTTCGGGTAAGTGTTAGGGTTAGGGTTAGGGTTAGGGATAGGGTTACGGGATGGGGACGGTTTAGGGTCCAGGTTAGGGTACGACCACGGTTTAGGGTGAGAGTACATGTTAGGGTACAGGTTAGTGTTAGCGTACGGGTTAGGATTAGGGGACGGGTTAGGGTAAGGCTTCTGGTAGGGGTTAGGGTAAGGGTTACGGTTAGGGTTAGGAGACGGTTTAGGGTACAGGTTAGGGTACGACAACGGTTTAGGGTGAACGTACGTGTTAGGGTATGGGTTAGTGTTAGCATACGGGTTAGGATTAGGGGTCAGGTTAGGGTAAGTCTTCGGGTAAGGTTTGGGGTTAGGGTTAGGGTTATGGTTAGGGGACCGGGATGGTTTAACGTAGAGTTTAGGGTACGACAACAGTTTAGGGTGAGCGTACCTGTTAGGTACTTGTTAGTGTTAGCGTAAGTGTTAGGATTACTGGACGTGTTAGGGTAAGGCTTCGGGTAAGGGTTAGGGTTAGGGTTAAGGATAGGGTTAGGGTTAGGGTTAGGGGACTGGGACGGGGGTGGTTTAGGGTAAAGTTTACTGTACGACAACGGTTTAGGGTGAGCGTACGTGTTAGGGTACGGGTTAGTGTTAGGGTACGGGTTAGGATTAGGGGACGGGTTAGGGTAAAGCTTCGGGTAAGGGTTAGGATTACGGTTAAGGGACGGGGACGGTTTAGGGTACAGGTTAGGGTATAACAACGTTTTAGGGTCAGCGTATGTGTTAGGGTACGGGTTAGTGTTAGCGTACGGGTTAGGATTAGGGGACGGGTTAGCGTAACATTTCGGGTAAGGGTTAGGGTTATGGGATGGGGCCAGGGACGGTTTAGGGTACAGGTTAGGGTTCACCAACGGTTTAGGGTGAGCGTACGTGTGAGGGTACGGGTTAGTGTTAGCGCATGGGTTAGGATTAGGGGACGGGTTAGTGTAAGGCTTCAGGTAAGGGTTAAGGTTAGGGCTAGGGTTAGGGTTAGGGGACGTGGCGGTTTAGGTTACAGGTTAGGGTACGACAACGGTTTAGGGTGAGGGTACGTGTTAGGGTATTGGTCAGTGTTAGCTTACGGGTTAGGATTAAGGGACGGATTAGAGTAAGGCTTCGGGTAACGGTTAGGGTTAGGGTTCGGGATAGGTTTAGGGGAAGGGGACGGGGACGGTTTAGGGTACAGGTTAGGGTATGACAAAGGATTAGGGTGAGCATATGTGTTAGGGTATGGGTTAGTGTTAGCGTACGGGTTAGGATTAGGGGACGGGTTAGGGTAAGGCTTCGGGTAAGGGTTAGGGTTAGGGTTAGCGTTAGGGTTAGGGTTACGGTTAGGGGACTGGGATGGTTTAGGGTTCCGGTAAGGGTACGACAACGGTTCAGGGTGAGCGTACGTGTTAGGGTATGGGTTAGTGTTAGCGTACGGGTTAGGATTAGGGGACGTGTTAGGGTAAGGCTTCGAGTAAGGGTCAGGGTTAGGATTAGGGGACGGGGACGGGGACAGTTTAGAGTACAGGTTAGGATTCGCCAATGGTTTAGGGTGAGCGTACATGTTAGGGTACGGGTTAGTGTTAGCGCACGGGTTAGGATTAGGGGACGGGTGAGTGTAAGGCTTCGGGTAAGGGTTAGGGTTAGGGTTAGGGTTAGTGTTAGGGTTAGGGTTAGGGGACGGGGATGGTTTAGGTTACAGGTAAGGGTACGACAACGGTTTAGGGTGAGCGTACGTGTTAGGGAACGGGTTAGTGTTAGCGTATGGTTTAGCATTAGGGGACGGGTGAGGGTAAGGCTTCGGGTAAGGGTTAGGTTTAGGGTTAGGGTTAGGGTTAGGGTTAGGGGACGGGGACGGTTTAGGGTACAGGTTAGTGTACGACAATGGTTTAGGGTGAGCGTACGTATTAGGGTACAGGTTAGGGTTAGCGTACGGGTTAGGATTAGAGGACGAGTGAAGGTAAGGTTTCCGGTAAGGGTTAGGAATAGGGTTAGGGTTAGGGGACGGGGACAGGGACGGTTTAGGGTACAGGTTAGGGTACGACAACTGTTTAGGGTGAGTGTACGTGTTAGGGTACGGGTTAGTGTTAGCGTACGGGTTAGGAATAGGGGACGTGTGAGTGTAAGTCTTCAGGTAAGTGTTAGGGTTATGGTTAGGTTTAGGGTTAGGGTTAGGGGACGAGGACGGGTTAGGGTACAGGTTAGAGTATGACAATGGCTTACGGTGACTGTACGTGTTAGGGTACGGGTTAGTGTCAGCGTACGGGTTAGGATTAGGGGACGGGTGAGGGTAAGGCTTCGGGTAAGCGTTAGGGTTAGGGTTAGTGTTAGGGTTAGGGGACGGGGCGGTTTACGGTAGAGGTTAGGGTACGACAATGGTTTAGGTTGTGCATACGTGTTAGGGTACGGGTTAGTATTAGTGTACGGGTTAGTATTAGGGGACGGGTGAGGGTAAGGCTTCGGGTAAGGGTTAGGGTTAGGGTTAGGGTTAGGGTTAGGGGACGCTGATGGTTTAGGGTACAGGTTAGTGTACGACAGTGGTTTAGGGTGAGCCTATGTGTTAGGGTACGGGTTAGTGTTAGCGTACGGATTAGGATTAGGGGACGAGTGAGGGTAAGGCTTCGGGTAAAGTTTAGGGTTAGGGTTAGGGTTAGGGACGGTTTAGGGTCAGGTTAGTGTACGACAACAGTTTAGGGTGCGCGTACGTGTTAGGGTACGGGTTAGTGTTAGCGTACGGATTAGGATTAGGGGACGGGTGAGGGTAAGGCTTCGGGTAATGGTTACGGTTAGGGTAAGGGTTAGGGTTAGGGTTAGGGGACGGGGACGGTTTAGCGTACAGGTTAGGGTACGACAACGGTTTAGGGTGAGCGTACGTGTTAGGGTACGGGTTAGTGTTAGCGTATGGGTTAGGATTAGGGGATGGGTGAGTGTAAGGCTTCGGGTAAGGGTTAGGGTTAGGGTTAGGGTTAGGGTTAGGGTTAGGGGACGGGGACGGTTTAGGGTACAGGTTAGGGCACGTCAATGTTTTAGGGTGAGCGTACGTGTTAGGGTACGGGTTAGTGTTAGCGTACGGGTTAGGATTAGGGGACGGGTGAGGGTAAGGCTTCGGGTAAGCGTTAGGGTTAGGGGACGGGGAAGGTTTAGGGTACAGGTTAGGGTACGAGAAAGGTTTAGGGTGAGCATACGTGTTAGGGTACAGGTTAGGGTTAGCGTACGGGTTAGGAAAGAGGACAAGTGAGGGTAAGGCTTCGGGTAAGGGTTAGGGATAGGGTTAGGGTTAGGGTTAGGGGACGGGGACGGTTTAGGGTACAGGTTAGGGTACGACAACGGTTTAGGGTGAGCGTACGTGTTAGGGTACGGGTTAGTGTTAGTGTACGAGTTAGGATTAGGGGACCTGTGAGTGTAAGGCTTCAGGTAAGGGTTAGGGTTACGGTTAGGTTTAGGGTTAGGGTTAGGGGACGGGGACGGTTTAGGGTACAGGTTAGGGTATGACAATGTTTTAGGGTGACCGTACGTGTTAGGGTACCGGTTAGTGTCAGCGTACGGGTTAGGATTAGGGGACGGGTAGGGTAAGGCTTCGGTTAAGCGTTAGGGTTAGGGTTAGTGTTAGGGTTAGGGTTAGGGGACGGGGACGGTTTAGGGTACAGGTTAGGGTACGACAATGGTTTAGGGTGTGCATACGTTTTAGGGTACGAGTTAGTATTAGTGTACGGGTTAGGATTAGGGGACGGGTGAGGGTAAGGCTTCGGGTAAGTGTTAGGGTTAGGGTTAGGGTTAGGGGACGCTGATGGTTTAGGGTACAGGTTAGTGTACGACAGTGATTTAGGGTGAGCCTATGTGTTAGGGTTCGGGTTAGTGTTAGCGTACGGTTTAGGATTAGGGGACGGGTGAGGGTAAGGCTTCGGGTAAGGGTTAGGGTTAGGGTTAGGGTTAGGGTTAGGGTTAGGGGACGCTGATGGTTTAGGGTACAGGTTAGGGTACAACAACGGTTTAGGGTGAGCGTACGTGTTAGGGTACGGGTTAGTGTTAGCGTACGGGTTAGGATTGGGGACGGGTGAGGGTAAGGCTTCGGGTAAGGGTTAGGGTTAGGGTTAGGGTTAGGGTTAGTGTTAGGGGACGGGGACAGGTACGGTTTATGGTACAGTTTAGGGTACGACAACGGTTTAGGGTGAGCGTACGTGTTATGGTATGGGTTAGTGGTAGCGTACGGGTTAGGATTAGGGGACGGGTCAGGGTAAGGCTTCGGGTAAGGGTTAGGGTTAGGGTTAGGGTTAGGGGACGGGGACGGGGACGGTGTAGGGTACAGGTTAGGGTACGACAACGGTTTAGGGTGAGCGTACGTGTTAGGGTACGGGTTAGTGTTAGCGTACGGTTTAGGATTAGGGGACGGGTGAGGGTAAGGCTTCGGGTAAAGGTTAGGGTTAGGGTTAGGGTTAGGGTTAGGGGACGGGGACGGTTTAGGGTACAGGTTAGGGTACGACAACAGTTTAGGGTGAGCGTACGTGTTAGGGTACGGGTTAGTGTTAGCGTACGGTTTAGGATTAGGGGACCAGTGAGTGTAAGGCTTCGGGTAAGGGTTAGGGTTAGGGTTAGGGTTAGGGTTAGGGTTAGGGGACGGGGACGGTTTAGGGTACAGGTTAGGGTACGACAACGGTTTAGGGTGAGCGTACGTGTTAGGGTACGGGTTAGTGTTAGCGTACGGGTTAGGATTAGGGGACGGGTGAGGGTAAGGCTTCGGGTAAGGGTTACGGTTAGGGTTAGGGTTAGGGTTAGGGGACGCTGATGGTTTAGGGTACAGGTTAGTGTACGACAGTGGTTTAGGGTGAGCCTATGTGTTAGGGTACGGGTTAGTGTTAGCGTACGGATTAGGATTAGGGGACGAGTGAGGGTAAGGCTTCGGGTAAAGTTTAGGGTTAGGGTTAGGGTTAGGGGACGGTTTAGGGTACAGGTTAGTGTACGACAACAGTTTAGGGTGAGCGTACGTGTTAGGGTACGGGTTAGTGTTAGCGTACGGATTAGGATTAGGGGACGGGTGAGGGTAAGGCTTCGGGTAATGGTTACGGTTAGGGTTAGGGTTAGGGTTAGGGTTAGGGGACGGGGACGGTTTAGCGTACAGGTTAGGGTACGACAACGGTTTAGGGTGAGCGTACGTGTTAGGGTACGGGTTAGTGTTAGCGTACGGGTTAGGATTAGGGGACGGGTGAGTGTAAGGCTTCGGGTAAGGGTTAGGGTTAGGGTTAGGGTTAGGGTTAGGGTTAGGGGACGGGGACGGTTTAGGGTACAGGTTAGGGCACGTCAATGTTTTAGGGTGAGCGTACGTGTTAGGGTACGGGTTAGTGTTAGCGTACGGGTTAGGATTAGGGGACGGGTGAGGGTAAGGCTTCGGGTAAGCGTTAGGGTTAGGGTTAGGGTTAGGGGACGGGGAAGGTTTAGGGTACAGGTTAGGGTACGAGAAAGGTTTAGGGTGAGCATACGTGTTAGGGTACAGGTTAGGGTTAGCGTACGGGTTAGGAATAGAGGACAAGTGAGGGTAAGGCTTCGGGTAAGGGTTAGGGATAGGGTTAGGGTTAGGGTTAGGGGACGGGGACGGTTTAGGGTACAGGTTAGGGTACGACAACGGTTTAGGGTGAGCGTACGTGTTAGGGTACGGGTTAGTGTTAGTGTACGAGTTAGCATTAGGGGACCTGTGAGTGTAAGGCTTCAGGTAAGGGTTAGGGTTACGGTTAGGTTTAGGGTTAGGGTTAGGGGACGGGGACGGTTTAGGGTACAGGTTAGGGTATGACAATGTTTTAGGGTGACCGTACGTGTTAGGGTACTGGTTAGTGTCAGCGTACGGGTTAGGATTAGGGGACGGGTAGGGTAAGGCTTCGGTTAAGCGTTAGGGTTAGGGTTAGTGTTAGGGTTAGGGTTAGGGGACGGGGACGGTTTAGGGTACAGGTTAGGCTACGACAATGGTTTAGGGTGTGCATACGTTTTAGGGTACGAGTTAGTATTAGTGTACGGGTTAGGATTAGGGGACGGGTGAGGGTAAGGCTTCGGGTAAGGGTTAGGGTTAGGGTTAGGGTTAGGGTTAGGGTTAGGGGACGCTGATGGTTTAGGGTACAGGTTAGGGTACAACAACGGTTTAGGGTGAGCGTACGTGTTAGGGTACGGGTTAGTGTTAGCGTACGGGTTAGGATTGGGGACGGGTGAGGGTAAGGCTTCGGGTAAGTGTTAGGGTTAGGGTTAGGGTTAGGGTTAGTGTTAGGGGACGGGGACAGGTACGGTTTATGGTACAGGTTAGGGTACGACAACGGTTTAGGGTGAGCGTACGTGTTAGGGTATGGGTTAGTGGTAGCGTACGGGTTAGGTTTAGGGGACGGGTCAGGGTAAGGCTTCGTGTAAGGGTTAGGGTTAGGGTTAGGGTTAGGGGACGGGGACGGGGACGGTGTAGGGTACAGGTTAGGGTACGACAACGGTTTAGGGTGAGCGTACGTGTTAGGGTACGGGTTAGTGTTAGCGTACGGGTTAGGATTAGGGGACGTGTGAGGGTAAGGCTTCGGGTAAAGGTTAGGGTTAGGGTTAGGGTTAGGGTTAGGGGACGGGGACGGTTTAGGGTACAGGTTAGGGTACGACAACAGTTTAGGGTGAGCGTACGTGTTAGGGTACGGGTTAGTGTTAGCGTACGGTTTAGGATTAGGGGACCAGTGAGGGTAAGGCTTCGGGTAAGGGTTAGGGTTAGGGTTAGGGTTAGGGTTAGGGTTAGGGGACGGGGACGGTTTAGGGTACAGGTTAGGGTACGACAACGGTTTAGGGTGAGCGTACGTGTTAGGGTACGGGTTAGCGTTAGCGTACGGGTTAGGATTAGGGGACGGGTGAGGGTAAGGCTTCGGGTAAGGGTTAGTGTTAGGGTTAGGGTTCGGGTTAGGGTTAGAGGACGGGGACGGTTTAGGGTACAGGTTAGGGTACGAAAACGGTTTAGCGTGAGCGTACGTGTTAGGGTACGGGTTAGTGTTAGCGTACGGGTTAGGATTAGGGGACGGGTGAGGGTAAGGCTTCGGGTAAGGTTTAGGGTTAGGGTTAGGGTTAGGGTTAGGTGACGGGCACGGGGACGGTTTAGGGTACAGGTTAGGGAACGACAACGGTTTATGGTGAGCGTACGTGTTAGGGTACGGGTTAGTGTTAGCGTACGGGTTAGGATTAGGGGACGGGTGAGTGTAAGGCTTCGGGTAAGGGTTAGCGTTAGGGTTAGGGTTAGGGGTAGGTTTAGGGTTAGGGGATGGGGCGATTTAGGGTACAGGTCAGGGTACGACAACGGTTTAGGGTGAGCGTACGTGTTAGGGTACGGGTTATTGTTAGCGTACGGGTTAGGATTAGGGGACAGGTGAGGGTAAGGCTTCGGGTAAGTGTAAGGGTTAGGGTTAGGGTTAGGGTTAGGGTTAGGGGACGGGGACACTTTTGGGTACAGGTTAGGGTACAACAACGATTTAGGTTGAGCGTACGTGTTAGGGTACGGTTTAGTGTTAGCGTACGGGTTAGGATTAGGGGACGAGTGAGGGTAAGTCTTCGGCTAAGGGTTAGGGTTAGGGTTAGGGTTAGGGGACGGGGACGGTTTAGGGTACAAGTTAGGGTACGACAGCAGTTTAGGGTGAGCGTACGTGTTAGGGTACGGGTTAGTGTTAGCGTACGGGTTAGGATTAGGGGACGGGTGAGGGTAAGGCTTCGGGTAAGGGTTAGGGTTAGGGTTAGGGTTAGGGTTAGGGGACGGGCACGGGGACGGTTTAGGGTACAGGTTAGGGTACGACAACGGTTTATGGTGAGCGTACGTGTTAGGGTACAGGTTAGTGTTAGCGTACGGGTTAGGATTAGGGGACGGATGAGGGTAAGGCTTCGGGTAAGGATTAGGGTTATGGTTAGGGTTAGGGTTAGGGTTAGGTTTAGGGGATGTGGACGGTTTAGGGTACAGTTTAGGGTACGACAACGGTTTAGGGGAGCGTACGTTTTAGGGTACGGGTTAGTGTTAGCGTACGGGTTAGGATTACGGGACGGGTGAGGGTAAGGCTTGGGGTAAGGGTTCGGGTTAGGGTTAGGGTTAGGGTTAGGGGACTGGGACGGGGACGATGTAGGGTACAGCTTAGGGTACGACAACGGTTTATGGTGAGCGTACGTGTTAGGGTACGGGTTAGTGTTAGAGTACGGGTTAGGATTACGGGACGGGTGAGGGTAAGGCTTCGGGTAAGGATTAGGGTTATGGTTAGGGTTAGGGTTAAGGTTAGGGTTAGGAGAGGGGGACGGTTTAGGGTATAGGTTAGGGTACGACAACGGTTTAGGGTGAGCGTACATGTTAGGGTACGGGTTAGTGTTAGCGTACGGGTTAGGATTAGGGGACGGGTGAGGGTAAGGCTTCGGGTAAGGGTTACTGTTAGGGTTAGGGTTAGGGTTAGGGTTAGAGGACGGGGACGGTTTAGGGTACAGGTTAGGGTACGACAACGGTTTCGGGTGAGCGTACGTGTTAGGGTACGGGTTAGTGTTAGTGTACGGGTTAGGATTAGGGGACGGGTGAGGGTAAGGCTTCGGGTAAGGGTTAGGGTTAGGGTTAGGGTTAGGGTTAGAGTTAGGGTTAGGGGACGGGGACGGTTTAGGGTACAGTTTAGGGTACGACAATTGTTTAGGGTGAGCGTACGTGTTAGGGTACGGGTTATTGTTAGCGTACGGGTTAGGATTAGGGGACGGGTGAGGGTAAGGCTTCGGGTAAGTGTTAGGGTTCGGGTTAGGATTAGGGTTAGGGTTAGGGGAAGGGGACGGTTTAGGGTAAAGGTTAGGGTACGACAACGGTTGAGGGTGAGCGTACGTGTTAGGTTACGGGTTAGTGTTAGCGTATGGGTTAGGATTAGGGGACGGGTGAGGGTAAGGCTTCGGGTAAGGGTTAGGGTTAGGGTTAGGGGACGGGGACGGTTTAGGGTACAGGTTAGGGTACGAGAACGGTTTAGGGTGAGCGTACGTGTTAGGGGACGGGTTAGTGTTAGCGTACGGGTTAGGATTAGGGGACGGGTGAGGTTAAGGATTCGGGTAAGGGTTAGGGTTAGGGTTAGGGTTAGGGGACAGGGACGGGGACCGTTTAGGGTACAGGGTAGGGTACGTCAACGGTTTAGGGTGAGCGTACGTGTTAGGATACGGGTTAGTTTTAGCGTACGGGTTAGGATTAGGGGACGGGTGAGGGTAAGGCTTCGGGTAAGGGTTAGGGTTAGGGTTAGGGTTAGGGTTAGGGTTAGGGGACGGGGACGGTTTAGGGTACAGGTTAGGGTACGACAACGGTTTAGGGTGAGCGTACGTGTTAGGGTACCGGTTAGTGTTAGCGTACGGGTTAGGATTATGGGATGGGTGAGGGTAAGGCTTCGGGTAAGGGTTAGGGTTAGGGTTAGGGTTAGGGTTAGGGTTAGGGGACGCGGACGGTTTAGGGTACAGTTTAGGGTACGACAACGGTTTAGGGTGAGCGTACGTGTTAGGGTACGGGTTAGTGTTAGCGTACGGGTTAGGATTAGGGGACGGGTGAGGGTAAGGCTTCGGGTAAGGGTTAGGGTTAGGGTTAGGGTTCGGGTTTGGGTTAGAGGACGGGGACGGTTTAGGGTACAGGTTAGTGTACAAAAACGGATTAGGGTGAGCGTACGTATTAGGGTACGGGTTAGTGTTAGCGTACGGGTTAGGATTAGGGGACGTGTGAGGGTAAGGCTTCGGGTAAGGGTTAGGGTTAGGGTTAGGGTTAGGGTTAGGTGACGGGCACGGGTACGGTTTAGGGTACAGGTTAGGGTACGACAACGGTTTATGGTGAGCGTATGTGTTAGGGTACGTGTTAGTGTTAGCGTACGGGTTAGGATTAGGGGACGGGTGAGGGTAAGGCTTCGGGTAAGGGTTAGCGTTAGGGTTAGGGTTAGGGTTAGGGTTAGGGTTAGGGGACGGGGACGATTTAGGGTACAGGTTAGGGTACGACAACGGTTTAGGGTGAGCGTACGTGTTAGGGTACGGGTTATTGTTAGCGTACGGGTTAGGATTAGGGGACGGGTGAGCGTAAGGCTTCGGGTAAGTGTTAGGGTTAGGGTTAGGGTTAGGGTTAGGGTTAGGGGACGGGGACGGGGACAGTTTAGGGTACAGGTTAGGGTACAACAACGATTTAGGGTGAGCGTACGTTTTAGGGTACGGGTTAGTGTTAGCCTACGGGTTAGGATTAGGGGACGGGTGAGGGTAAGGCTTCGGGTAAGTGTTAGGGTTAGGGTTAGGGTTAGGGCTAGGGAACGGGGACGGTTTAGGGTACAGGTTAGGGTACGACAACGGTTTAGGGTGAGCGTACGTGTTAGGGTACGAGTTAGTGTTAGCGTACGGGTTAGGATTAGGGGACGGGTGAGGGTAAGGCTTCGGGTAAGGGTTAGGGTTAGGCTTAGGGTTAGGGTTAGGGGACGGGCACGGGGACGGTTTAGGGTACAGGTTAGGGTACGACAACGGTTTATGGTGAGCGTACGTGTTAGGGTTCGGGTTAGTGTTAGCGTTCGGGTTAGGATTAGGGGACGGGTGAGGGTAAGGCTTCGGGTAAGGGTTAGGGTTAGGGTTAGGGTTAGGGTTAGGGTTAGGTTTAGGGGATGGGGACGGTTTAGGGTACAGTTTAGGGTACGACAACGGTTTAGGGGAGCGTACGTGTTAGGGTACGGGTTAGTGTTAGCGTACGGGTTAGGATTAGGGGACGGGTGAGGGTAAGGCTTGGGGTAAGGGCTCTGGTTAGGGTTAGGGTTAGGGGACGGGGACGGGGACGATGTAGGGTACAGGTTAGGGTACGACAACGGTTTAGGGTGAGCGTACGTGTTAAGGTATGGGTTAGTGTTAGCGTATGGGTTAGGATTAGGGGACGGGTGAGGGTGAGGGTAAGGCTTCGGGTAAGGGTTAGGGTTAGGGTTAGGGTTAGGGTTAGGGTTAGGGTTAGGGGACGGGGACGGTTTAGGGTACAGGTTAGGGTATGACATTGTTTTAGGGTGACCGTACGTGTTAGGGTACCGGTTAGTGTCAGCGTACGGGTTAGGATTAGGGGACGGGTAGGGTAAGGCTTCGGTTAAGCGTTAGGGTTAGGGTTAGTGTTAGGGTTAGGGTTAGGGGACGGGGACGGTTTAGGGTACAGGTTAGGCTACGACAATGGTTTAGGGTGTGCATACGTTTTAGGGTACGAGTTAGTATTAGTGTACGGGTTAGGATTAGGGGACGGGTGAGGGTAAGGCTTCGGGTAAGTGTTAGGGTTAGGGTTAGGGTTAGGGGACGCTGATGGTTTAGGGTACAGTTTAGTGTACGACAGTGATTTAGGGTGAGCCTATGTGTTAGGGTTCGGGTTAGTGTTAGCGTACGGTTTAGGATTAGGGGACGGGTGAGGGTAAGGCTTCGGGTAAGGGTTAGGGTTAGGGTTAGGGTTAGGGTTAGGGTTAGGGGACGCTGATGGTTTAGGGTACAGGTTAGGGTACAACAACGGTTTAGGGTGAGCGTACGTGTTAGGGTATGGGTTAGTGTTAGCGTACGGGTTAGGATTGGGGACGGGTGAGGGTAAGGCTTCGGGTAAGGGTTAGGGTTAGGGTTAGGGTTAGGGTTAGTGTTAGGGGACGGGGACAAGTACGGTTTATGGTACAGGTTAGGGTACGACAACGGTTTAGGGTGAGCGTACGTGTTAGGGTATGGGTTAGTGGTAGCGTACGGGTTAGGATTAGGGGACGGGTCAGGGTAAGGCTTCGGGTAAGGGTTAGGGTTAGGGTTAGGGTTAGGGGACGGGGACGGGGACGGTGTAGGGTACAGGTTAGGGTACGACAACGGTTTAGGGTGAGCGTACGTGTTAGGGTACGGGTTAGTGTTAGCGTACGGTTTAGGATTAGGGGACGGGTGAGGGTAAGGCTTCGGGTAAAGGTTAGGGTTAGGGTTAGGGTTAGGGTTAGGGGACGGGGACGGTTTAGGGTACAGGTTAGGGTACGACAACAGTTTAGGGTGAGCGTACGTGTTAGGGTACGGGTTAGTGTTAGCGTACGGTTTAGGATTAGGGGACCAGTGAGTGTAAGGCTTCGGGTAAGGGTTAGGGTTAGGGTTAGGGTTAGGGTTAGGGTTAGGGGACGGGGACGGTTTAGGGTACAGGTTAGGGTAGGACAACGGTTTAGGGTGAGCGTACGTGTTAGGGTACGGGTTAGTGTTAGCGTACGGGTTAGGATTAGGGGACGGGTGAGGGTAAGGCTTCGGGTAAGGGTTAGGGTTAGGGTTAGGGTTAGGGTTAGGGGACGCTGATGGTTTAGGGTACAGGTTAGTGTACGACAGTGGTTTAGGGTGAGCCTATGTGTTAGGGTACGGGTTAGTGTTAGCGTACGGATTAGGATTAGGGGACGAGTGAGGGTAAGGCTTCGGGTAAAGTTTAGGGTTAGGGTTAGGGTTAGGGGACGGTTTAGGGTACAGGTTAGTGTACGACAACAGTTTAGGGTGCGCGTACGTGTTAGGGTACGGGTTAGTGTTAGCGTACGGATTAGGATTAGGGGACGGGTGAGGGTAAGGCTTCGGGTAATGGTTACGGTTAGGGTTAGGGTTAGGGTTAGGGTTAGGGGACGGGGACGGTTTAGCGTACAGGTTAGGGTACGACAACGGTTTAGGGTGAGCGTACGTGTTAGGGTACGGGTTAGTGTTAGCGTACGGGTTAGGATTAGGGGACGGGTGAGTGTAAGGCTTCGGGTAAGGGTTAGGGTTAGGGTTAGGGTTAGGGTTAGGGTTAGGGGACGGGGACGGTTTAGGGTACAGGTTAGGGCACGTCAATGTTTTAGGGTGAGCGTACGTGTTAGGGTACGGGTTAGTGTTAGCGTACGGGTTAGGATTAGGGGACGGGTGAGGGTAAGGCTTCGGGTAAGCGTTAGGGTTAGGGTTAGGGTTAGGGGACGGGGAAGGTTTAGGGTACAGGTTAGGGTACGAGAAAGGTTTAGGGTGAGCATACGTGTTAGGGTACAGGTTAGGGTTAGCGTACGGGTTAGGAATAGAGGACAAGTGAGGGTAAGGCTTCGGGTAAGGGTTAGGGATAGGGTTAGGGTTAGGGTTAGGGGACGGGGACGGTTTAGGGTACAGGTTAGGGTACGACAACGGTTTAGGGTGAGCGTACGTGTTAGGGTACGGGTTAGTGTTAGTGTACGAGTTAGCATTAGGGGACCTGTGAGTGTAAGGCTTCAGGTAAGGGTTAGGGTTACGGTTAGGTTTAGGGTTAGGGTTAGGGGACGGGGACGGTTTAGGGTACAGGTTAGGGTATGACAATGTTTTAGGGTGACCGTACGTGTTAGGGTACTGGTTAGTGTCAGCGTACGGGTTAGGATTAGGGGACGGGTAGGGTAAGGCTTCGGTTAAGCGTTAGGGTTAGGGTTAGTGTTAGGGTTAGGGTTAGGGGACGGGGACGGTTTAGGGTACAGGTTAGGCTACGACAATGGTTTAGGGTGTGCATACGTTTTAGGGTACGAGTTAGTATTAGTGTACGGGTTAGGATTAGGGGACGGGTGAGGGTAAGGCTTCGGGTAAGGGTTAGGGTTAGGGTTAGGGTTAGGGTTAGGGTTAGGGGACGCTGATGGTTTAGGGTACAGGTTAGGGTACAACAACGGTTTAGGGTGAGCGTACGTGTTAGGGTACGGGTTAGTGTTAGCGTACGGGTTAGGATTGGGGACGGGTGAGGGTAAGGCTTCGGGTAAGGGTTAGGGTTAGGGTTAGGGTTAGGGTTAGTGTTAGGGGACGGGGACAGGTACGGTTTATGGTACAGGTTAGGGTACGACAACGGTTTAGGGTGAGCGTACGTGTTAGGGTATGGGTTAGTGGTAGCGTACGGGTTAGGTTTAGGGGACGGGTCAGGGTAAGGCTTCGTGTAAGGGTTAGGGTTAGGGTTAGGGTTAGGGGACGGGGACGGGGACGGTGTAGGGTACAGGTTAGGGTACGACAACGGTTTAGGGTGAGCGTACGTGTTAGGGTACGGGTTAGTGTTAGCGTACGGGTTAGGATTAGGGGACGTGTGAGGGTAAGGCTTCGGGTAAAGGTTAGGGTTAGGGTTAGGGTTAGGGTTAGGGGACGGGGACGGTTTAGGGTACAGGTTAGGGTACGACAACAGTTTAGGGTGAGCGTACGTGTTAGGGTACGGGTTAGTGTTAGCGTACGGTTTAGGATTAGGGGACCAGTGAGGGTAAGGCTTCGGGTAAGGGTTAGGGTTAGGGTTAGGGTTAGGGTTAGGGTTAGGGGACGGGGACGGTTTAGGGTACAGGTTAGGGTACGACAACGGTTTAGGGTGAGCGTACGTGTTAGGGTACGGGTTAGCGTTAGCGTACGGGTTAGGATTAGGGGACGGGTGAGGGTAAGGCTTCGGGTAAGGGTTAGTGTTAGGGTTAGGGTTCGGGTTAGGGTTAGAGGACAGGGACGGTTTAGGGTACAGGTTAGGGTACGAAAACGGTTTAGGGTGAGCGTACGTGTTAGGGTACGGGTTAGTGTTAGCGTACGGGTTAGGATTAGGGGACGGGTGAGGGTAAGGCTTCGGGTAAGGTTTAGGGTTAGGGTTAGGGTTAGGGTTAGGTGACGGGCACGGGGACGGTTTAGGGTACAGGTTAGGGAACGACAACGGTTTATGGTGAGCGTACGTGTTAGGGTACGGGTTAGTGTTAGCGTACGGGTTAGGATTAGGGGACGGGTGAGGGTAAGGCTTCGGGTAAGGGTTAGCGTTAGGGTTAGGGTTAGGGGTAGGTTTAGGGTTAGGGGATGGGGCGATTTAGGGTACAGGTCAGGGTACGACAACGGTTTAGGGTGAGCGTACGTGTTAGGGTACGGGTTATTGTTAGCGTACGGGTTAGGATTAGGGGACAGGTGAGGGTAAGGCTTCGGGTAAGTGTAAGGGTTAGGGTTAGGGTTAGGGTTAGGGTTAGGGGACGGGGACACTTTTGGGTACAGGTTAGGGTACAACAACGATTTAGGTTGAGCGTACGTGTTAGGGTACGGTTTAGTGTTAGCGTACGGGTTAGGATTAGGGGACGAGTGAGGGTAAGTCTTCGGCTAAGGGTTAGGGTTAGGGTTAGGGTTAGGGGACGGGGACGGTTTAGGGTACAAGTTAGGGTACGACAGCAGTTTAGGGTGAGCGTACGTGTTAGGGTACGGGTTAGTGTTAGCGTACGGGTTAGGATTAGGGGACGGGTGAGGGTAAGGCTTCGGGTAAGGGTTAGGGTTAGGGTTAGGGTTAGGGTTAGGGGACGGGCACGGGGACGGTTTAGGGTACAGGTTAGGGTACGACAACGGTTTATGGTGAGCGTACGTGTTAGGGTACAGGTTAGTGTTAGCGTACGGGTTAGGATTAGGGGACGGATGAGGGTAAGGCTTCGGGTAAGGATTAGGGTTATGGTTAGGGTTAGGGTTAGGGTTAGGTTTAGGGGATGGGGACGGTTTAGGGTACAGTTTAGGGTACGACAACGGTTTAGGGGAGCGTACGTTTTAGGGTACGGGTTAGTGTTAGCGTACGGGTTAGGATTACGGGACGGGTGAGGGTAAGGCTTGGGGTAAGGGTTCGGGTTAGGGTTAGGGTTAGGGTTAGGGGACTGGGACGGGGACGATGTAGGGTACAGCTTAGGGTACGACAACGGTTTATGGTGAGCGTACGTGTTAGGGTACGGGTTAGTGTTAGAGTACGGGTTAGGATTACGGGACGGGTGAGGGTAAGGCTTCGGGTAAGGATTAGGGTTATGGTTAGGGTTAGGGTTAGGGTTAGGGTTAGGAGAGGGGGACGGTTTAGGGTATAGGTTAGGGTACGACAACGGTTTAGGGTGAGCGTACATGTTAGGGTACGGGTTAGTGTTAGCGTACGGGTTAGGATTAGGGGACGGGTGAGGGTAAGGCTTCGGGTAAGGGTTACTGTTAGGGTTAGGGTTAGGGTTAGGGTTAGAGGACGGGGACGGTTTAGGGTACAGGTTAGGGTACGACAACGGTTTCGGGTGAGCGTACGTGTTAGGGTACGGGTTAGTGTTAGTGTACGGGTTAGGATTAGGGGACGGGTGAGGGTAAGGCTTCGGGTAAGGGTTAGGGTTAGGGTTAGGGTTAGGGTTAGAGTTAGGGTTAGGGGACGGGGACGGTTTAGGGTACAGTTTAGGGTACGACAATTGTTTAGGGTGAGCGTACGTGTTAGGGTACGGGTTATTGTTAGCGTACGGGTTAGGATTAGGGGACGGGTGAGGGTAAGGCTTCGGGTAAGTGTTAGGGTTCGGGTTAGGATTAGGGTTAGGGTTAGGGGAAGGGGACGGTTTAGGGTAAAGGTTAGGGTACGACAACGGTTGAGGGTGAGCGTACGTGTTAGGTTACGGGTTAGTGTTAGCGTATGGGTTAGGATTAGGGGACGGGTGAGGGTAAGGCTTCGGGTAAGGGTTAGGGTTAGGGTTACGGGACGGGGACGGTTTAGGGTACAGGTTAGGGTACGAGAACGGTTTAGGGTGAGCGTACGTGTTAGGGGACGGGTTAGTGTTAGCGTACGGGTTAGGATTAGGGGACGGGTGAGGTTAAGGATTCGGGTAAGGGTTAGGGTTAGGGTTAGGGTTAGGGGACAGGGACGGGGACGGTTAAGGGTACAGGGTAGGGTACGTCAACGGTTTAGGGTGAGCGTACGTGTTAGGATACGGGTTAGTTTTAGCGTACGGGTTAGGATTAGGGGACGGGTGAGGGTAAGGCTTCGGGTAAGGGTTAGGGTTAGGGTTAGGGTTAGGGTTAGGGTTAGGGGACGGGGACGGTTTAGGGTACAGGTTAGGGTACGACAACGGTTTAGGGTGAGCGTACGTGTTAGGGTACGGGTTAGTGTTAGCGTACGGGTTAGGATTATGGGATGGGTGAGGGTAAGGCTTCGGGTAAGGGTTAGGGTTAGGGTTAGGGTTAGGGTTAGGGTTAGGGGACGCGGACGGTTTAGGGTACAGTTTAGGGTACGACAACGGTTTAGGGTGAGCGTACGTGTTAGGGTACGGGTTAGTGTTAGCGTACGGGTTAGGATTAGGGGACGGGTGAGGGTAAGGCTTCGGGTAAGGGTTAGGGTTAGGGTTAGGGTTCGGGTTTGGGTTAGAGGACGGGGACGGTTTAGGGTACAGGTTAGTGTACAAAAACGGATTAGGGTGAGCGTACGTGTTAGGGTACGCGTTAGTGTTAGCGTACGGGTTAGGATTAGGGGACGGGTGAGGGTAAGGCTTCGGGTAAGGGTTAGGGTTAGGGTTAGGGTTAGGGTTAGGTGACGGGCACGGGTACGGTTTAGGGTACAGGTTAGGGTACGACAACGGTTTATGGTGAGCGTATGTGTTAGGGTACGTGTTAGTGTTAGCGTACGGGTTAGGATTAGGGGACGGGTGAGGGTAAGGCTTCGGGTAAGGGTTAGCGTTAGGGTTAGGGTTAGGGTTAGGGTTAGGGTTAGGGGACGGGGACGATTTAGGGTACAGGTTAGGGTACGACAACGGTTTAGGGTGAGCGTACGTGTTAGGGTACGGGTTATTGTTAGCGTACGGGTTAGGATTAGGGGACGGGTGAGCGTAAGGCTTCGGGTAAGTGTTAGGGTTAGGGTTAGGGTTAGGGTTAGGGTTAGGGGACGGGGACGGGGACAGTTTTGGGTACAGGTTAGGGTACAACAACGATTTAGGGTGAGCGTACATTTTAGGGTACGGGTTAGTGTTAGCCTACGGGTAGGAGTAGGGGACGGGTGAGGGTAAGGCTTCGGGTAAGTGTTAGGGTTAGGGTTAGGGTTAGGGCTAGGGAACGGGGACGGTTTAGGGTACAGGTTAGGGTACGACAACGGTTTAGGGTGAGCGTACGTGTTAGGGTACGGGTTAGTGTTAGCGTACGGGTTAGGATTAGGGGACGGGTGAGGGTAAGGCTTCGGGTAAGGGTTAGGGTTAGGCTTAGGGTTAGGGTTAGGGGACGGGCACGGGGACGGTTTAGGGTACAGGTTAGGGTACGACAACGGTTTATGGTGAGCGTACGTGTTAGGGTTCGGGTTAGTGTTAGCGTTCGGGTTAGGATTAGGGGACGGGTGAGGGTAAGGCTTCGGGTAAGGGTTAGGGTTAGGGTTAGGGTTAGGGTTAGGGTTAGGTTTAGGGGATGGGGACGGTTTAGGGTACAGTTTAGGGTACGACAACGGTTTAGGGGAGCGTACGTTTTAGGGTACGGGTTAGTGTTAGCGTACGGGTTAGGATTAGGGGACGGGTGAGGGTAAGGCTTGGGGTAAGGGCTCTGGTTAGGGTTAGGGTTAGGGGACGGGGACGGGGACGATGTAGGGTACAGGTTAGGGTACGACAACGGTTTAGGGTGAGCGTACGTGTTAAGGTATGGGTTAGTGTTAGCGTATGGGTTAGGATTAGGGGACGGGTGAGGGTGAGGGTAAGGCTTCGGGTAAGGGTTAGGGTTAGGGTTAGGGTTAGGGTTAGGGATAGGGTTAGGGGACGGGGACGGTTTAGGGTACATGTTAGGGTACGACAACTGTTTAGGGTGAGCCTACGTGTTAGGGTACAGGTTAGTGTTAGCGTACGGGTGAGGATTAGGGGACGGGTGAGGGTAAGGCTTCGGGTAAGAGTTAGGGTTAGGGTTAGGGCTAGGGTTAGGGGACGGGGACGGGGACGGTTTAGGGTACAAGTTAGGGTATGGCAACGGTTTAGGGTGAGCGTACATGTTAGGGTACGGGTTAGTGTTAGTGTACGGGTTAGGATTAGGGGACGGATGAGGGTAAGGCTTCGAGTAAGGGTTAGGGTTAGGGTTAGGGTTAGGGTTAGGTTTAGGGGACGGGGACGGTTTAGGGTACAGGTTAGGGTACGACAACGGTTTAGGGTGAGCGTACGTGTTAGGGTACGGGTTAGTGTTAGCGTACGGGTTAGGATTAGGGGACGGGTAAGGGTAAGGCTTCGGGTAAGGGTTAGGGTTAGGGTTAGGGTTAGGGTTAGGGGACGGGGACAGGGACGGTTTAGGGTACAGCTTAGGTTACGACAACGGTTTAGGGTGAGCGTACGTGTTAGGGTACGGGGTAGTGTTAGCGTACGGGTTAGGATTAGGGGACGGGTGAGGGTAAGGCTTCGGGTAAGTGTTAGTGTTAGGGTTAGGGTTAGGGTTAGGGTTAGGGGACGGGGACGGTTTAGGGTACAGGTTAGGGTACAACAATGGTTTAGGGTGAGCGTACGTGTTAGGGTACGGGTTAGTGTTAGCGTACGGGTTAGGATTAGGGGACGGGTGAGGGTAAGGCTTCAGGTAAGTGTTAGGGTTAGGGTTAGGGTTAGGGGACGGGGACGGTTTAGGGTACAGGTTAGGGTACGACAACGATTTATGGTGAGCGTACGTGTTAGGGTATGGGTTATTGTTAGCGTACAGTTTAGGATTAGGGGACGGGTGAGGTTAAGGCTTCGGGTAAGGTTTAGGGATAGGGTTAGGGTTAGGGTTAGGGTTAGGGGACGGGGACGGTTTAGGGTACAGGTTAGGGTACGACAACGATTTAGGGTGAGCGTACGTGTTAGGGTACGGGTTAGTGTTAGCGTACGGGTTAGGATTAGGGGACGGGTGAGTGTAAGGCTTCGGGTAAGGGTTAGGGTTAGGGTTAGGGTTAGGGTTAGGGGACGGGGACGGTTTAGGGTACAGGTTAGGGTACGACAAATGTTTAGGGTGAGCGTACGTGTTAGGGTACGGGTTAGTGTTAGCGTACGGGTTAGGATTAGGGGACGGGTGAGGGTAAGGCTTCGGGTAAGGGTTAGGGTTAGGGTTAGGGTTAGGGTTAGGTGACGGGCACGGGTACGGTTTAGGGTACAGGTTAGGGTACGACAACGGTTTATGGTGAGCGTATGTGTTAGGGTACGTGTTAGTGTTAGCGTACGGGTTAGGATTAGGGTACGGGTGAGGGTAAGGCTTCGGGTAAGGGTTAGCGTTAGGGTTAGGGTTAGGGTTAGGGTTAGGGTTAGGGGACGGGGACGATTTAGGGTACAGGTTAGGGTACGACAACGGTTTAGGGTGAGCGTACGTGTTAGGGTACGGGTTATTGTTAGCGTACGGGTTAGGATTAGGGGACGGGTGAGCGTAAGGCTTCGGGTAAGTGTTAGGGTTAGGGTTAGGGTTAGGGTTAGGGTTAGGGGACGGGGACGGGGACAGTTTAGGGTACAGGTTAGGGTACAACAACGATTTAGGGTGAGCGTACGTTTTAGGGTACGGGTTAGTGTTAGCCTACGGGTTAGGATTAGGGGACGGGTGAGGGTAAGGCTTCGGGTAAGTGTTAGGGTTAGGGTTAGGGTTAGGGCTAGGGAACGGGGACGGTTTAGGGTACAGGTTAGGGTACGACAACGGTTTAGGGTGAGCGTACGTGTTAGGGTACGGGTTACTGTTAGCGTACGGGTTAGGATTAGGGGACGGGTGAGGGTAAGGCTTCGGTTAAGGGTTAGGGTTAGGCTTAGGGTTAGGGTTAGGGGACGGGCACGGGGACGGTTTAGGGTACAGGTTAGGGTACGACAACGGTTTATGGTGAGCGTACGTGTTAGGGTTCGGGTTAGTGTTAGCGTACGGGTTAGGATTAGGGGACGGGTGAGGGTAAGGCTTCGGGTAAGGGTTAGGGTTAGGCTTAGGGTTAGGGTTAGGGGACGGGCACGGGGACGGTTTAGGGTACAGGTTAGGGTACGACAACGGTTTATGGTGAGCGTACGTGTTAGGGTTCGGGTTAGTGTTAGCGTTCGGGTTAGGATTAGGGGACGGGTGAGGGTAAGGCTTCGGGTAAGGGTTAGGGTTAGGGTTAGGGTTAGGGTTAGGTTTAGGGGATGGGGACGGTTTAGGGTACAGTTTAGGGTACGACAACGGTTTAGGGGAGCGTACGTGTTAGGGTACGGGTTAGTGTTAGCGTACGGGTTAGGATTAGGGGACGGGTGAGGGTAAGGCTTGGGGTAAGGGTTCTGGTTAGGGTTAGGGTTAGGGGACGGGGACGGGCACGATGTAGGGTACAGGTTAGGGTACGACAACGGTTTAGGGTGAGCGTACGTGTTAAGGTATGGGTTAGTGTTAGCGTATGGTTTAGGATTAGGGGACGGGTGAGGGTAAGGCTTCGGGTAAGGGTTAGGGTTAGGGTTAGGGTTAGGGTTAGGGATAGGGTTAGGGGACGGGGACGGTTTAGGGTACATGTTAGGGTACGACAACTGTTTAGGGTGAGCCTACGTGTTAGGGTACAGGTTAGTGTTAGCGTACGGGTGAGGATTAGGGGACGGGTGAGGGTAAGGCTTCGGGTAAGAGTTAGGGTTAGGGTTAGGGCTAGGGTTAGGGGACGGGGACGGGGACGGTTTAGGGTACAAGTTAGGGTACGGCAACGGTTTAGGGTGAGCGTACATGTTAGGGTACGGGTTAGTGTTAGTGTACGGGTTAGGATTAGGGGACGGATGAGGGTAAGGCTTCGAGTAAGGGTTAGGGTTAGGGTTAGGGTTAGGGTTAGGTTTAGGGGACGGGGACGGTTTAGGGTACAGGTTAGGGTACGACAACGGTTTAGGGTGAGCGTACGTGTTAGGGTACGGGTTAGTGTTAGCGTACGGGTTAGGATTAGGGGACGGGTAAGGGTAAGGCTTCGGGTAAGGGTTAGGGTTAGGGTTAGGGTTAGGGTTAGGGGACGGGGACAGGGACGGTTTAGGGTACAGCTTAGGTTACGACAACGGTTTAGGGTGAGCGTACGTGTTAGGGTACGGGGTAGTGTTAGCGTACGGGTTAGGATTAGGGGACGGGTGAGGGTAAGGCTTCGGGTAAGTGTTAGTGTTAGGGTTAGGGTTAGGGTTAGGGTTAGGGGACGGGGACGGTTTAGGGTACAGGTTAGGGTACAACAATGGTTTAGGGTGAGCGTACGTGTTAGGGTACGGGTTAGTGTTAGCGTACGGGTTAGGATTAGGGGACGGGTGAGGGTAAGGCTTCAGGTAAGTGTTAGGGTTAGGGTTAGGGTTAGGGGACGGGGACGGTTTAGGGTACAGGTTAGGGTACGACAACGATTTATGGTGAGCGTACGTGTTAGGGTATGGGTTATTGTTAGCGTACAGTTTAGGATTAGGGGACGGGTGAGGTTAAGGCTTCGGGTAAGGTTTAGGGATAGGGTTAGGGTTAGGGTTAGGGTTAGGGGACGGGGACGGTTTAGGGTACAGGTTAGGGTACGACAACGATTTAGGGTGAGCGTACGTGTTAGGGTACGGGTTAGTGTTAGCGTACGGGTTAGGATTAGGGGACGGGTGAGTGTAAGGCTTCGGGTAAGGGTTAGGGTTAGGGTTAGGGTTAGGGTTAGGGGACGGGGACGGTTTAGGGTACAGGTTAGGGTACGACAAATGTTTAGGGTGAGCGTACGTGTTAGGGTACGGGTTAGTGTTAGCGTACGGGTTAGGATTAGGGGACGGGTGAGGGTAAGGCTTCGGGTAAGGGTTAGGGTTAGGGTTAGGGTTAGGGTTAGGTGACGGGCACGGGTACGGTTTAGGGTACAGGTTAGGGTACGACAACGGTTTATGGTGAGCGTATGTGTTAGGGTACGTGTTAGTGTTAGCGTACGGGTTAGGATTAGGGGACGGGTGAGGGTAAGGCTTCGGGTAAGGGTTAGCGTTAGGGTTAGGGTTAGGGTTAGGGGACGGGCACGGGGACGGTTTAGGGTACAGGTTAGGGTACGACAACGGTTTATGGTGAGCGTACGTGTTAGGGTTCGGGTTAGTGTTAGCGTTCGGGTTAGGATTAGGGGACGGGTGAGGGTAAGGCTTCGGGTAAGGGTTAGGGTTAGGGTTAGGGTTAGGGTTAGGGTTAGGTTTAGGGGATGGGGACGGTTTAGGGTACAGTTTAGGGTACGACAACGGTTTAGGGGAGCGTACGTGTTAGGGTACGGGTTAGTGTTAGCGTACGGGTTAGGATTAGGGGACGGGTGAGGGTAAGGCTTGGGGTAAGGGCTCTGGTTAGGGTTAGGGTTAGGGGACGGGGACGGGGACGATGTAGGGTACAGGTTAGGGTACGACAACGGTTTAGGGTGAGCGTACGTGTTAAGGTATGGGTTAGTGTTAGCGTATGGGTTAGGATTAGGGGACGGGTGAGGGTGAGGGTAAGGCTTCGGGTAAGGGTTAGGGTTAGGGTTAGGGTTAGGGTTAGGGATAGGGTTAGGGGACGGGGACGGTTTAGGGTACATGTTAGGGTACGACAACTGTTTAGGGTGAGCCTACGTGTTAGGGTACAGGTTAGTGTTAGCGTACGGGTGAGGATTAGGGGACGGGTGAGGGTAAGGCTTCGGGTAAGAGTTAGGGTTAGGGTTAGGGCTAGGGTTAGGGGACGGGGACGGGGACGGTTTAGGGTACAAGTTAGGGTACGGCAACGGTTTAGGGTGAGCGTACATGTTAGGGTACGGGTTAGTGTTAGTGTACGGGTTAGGATTAGGGGACGGATGAGGGTAAGGCTTCGAGTAAGGGTTAGGGTTAGGGTTAGGGTTAGGGTTAGGTTTAGGGGACGGGGACGGTTTAGGGTACAGGTTAGGGTACGACAACGGTTTAGGGTGAGCGTACGTGTTAGGGTACGGGTTAGTGTTAGCGTACGGGTTAGGATTAGGGGACGGGTAAGGGTAAGGCTTCGGGTAAGGGTTAGGGTTAGGGTTAGGGTTAGGGTTAGGGGACGGGGACAGGGACGGTTTAGGGTACAGCTTAGGTTACGACAACGGTTTAGGGTGAGCGTACGTGTTAGGGTACGGGGTAGTGTTAGCGTACGGGTTAGGATTAGGGGACGGGTGAGGGTAAGGCTTCGGGTAAGTGTTAGTGTTAGGGTTAGGGTTAGGGTTAGGGTTAGGGGACGGGGACGGTTTAGGGTACAGGTTAGGGTACAACAATGGTTTAGGGTGAGCGTACGTGTTAGGGTACGGGTTAGTGTTAGCGTACGGGTTAGGATTAGGGGACGGGTGAGGGTAAGGCTTCAGGTAAGTGTTAGGGTTAGGGTTAGGGTTAGGGGACGGGGACGGTTTAGGGTACAGGTTAGGGTACGACAACGATTTATGGTGAGCGTACGTGTTAGGGTATGGGTTATTGTTAGCGTACAGTTTAGGATTAGGGGACGGGTGAGGTTAAGGCTTCGGGTAAGGTTTAGGGATAGGGTTAGGGTTAGGGTTAGGGTTAGGGGACGGGGACGGTTTAGGGTACAGGTTAGGGTACGACAACGATTTAGGGTGAGCGTACGTGTTAGGGTACGGGTTAGTGTTAGCGTACGGGTTAGGATTAGGGGACGGGTGAGTGTAAGGCTTCGGGTAAGGGTTAGGGTTAGGGTTAGGGTTAGGGTTAGGGGACGGGGACGGTTTAGGGTACAGGTTAGGGTACGACAAATGTTTAGGGTGAGCGTACGTGTTAGGGTACGGGTTAGTGTTAGCGTACGGGTTAGGATTAGGGGACGGGTGAGGGTAAGGCTTCGGATAAGGGTTAGGGTTAGGGTTAAGGTTAGGGTTAGGGTTAGGGTTAGGGGACGGGGACGGTTTAGGGTACAGGTTAGGGTACGACAATGGTTTAGGGTGAGCGTACGTGTTAGGGTACGGGTTAGTGTTAGCGTACGGGTTAGGATTACGGGACGGGTGAGAGTAAGGCTTCGGTTAAGGGTTAGGGTTAGGGTTAGGGTTAGGGGACGGGGACGGGGACGGTTTAGGGTACAGGTTAGGGTACGTCAACGGTTTAGGGTGAGCGTACGTGTTAGGTTACGGGTTAGTGTTAGCGTATGGGTTAGGATTAGGGGACGGGTGAGGGTAAGGCTTCGGGTAAGGGTTAGGGTTAGGGTTAGGCTTAGGGTTAGGGTTAGGGGACGGGGACGTTTTAGGGTACAGGTTAGGGTACGACAACCGTTTAGGGTAAGTGTACGTGTTAGGGTACGTGTTAGTGTTAGCGTACGGGTTAGGATTAGGGGATGGGTGAGGGTAAGGCTTCGGGTAAGGGTGAGGGTTAGTGTTAGGGTTAGGGGACGGGGACGGGGACGGTTTAGGGTACAGGTTAGAGTACGTCAACGGTTTAGGGTGAGCGTACATGTTAGGGTACGGGTTAGTGTTAGCGTACGGGTTAGGATTAGGGGACGGGTGAGGGTAAGGCTTCGAGTAAGGGTTAGGGTTAGGGTTAGGGTTAGGGATAGGTTTAGAGGACGGGGACGGTTTAGGGTACAGTTTAGGGTACGACAACGGTTTAGGGTGAGCGTACGTGTTAGGGTACGGGTTAGTGTTAGAGTACGGGTTAGGATTAGGGGACGGGTGAGTGTAAGGCTTCGGGTAAGGGTTAGGGTTAGGGTTAGGGTTAGGGTTAGGGGACGGGGACAGGGACGGTTTAGGGTACAGCTTAGGTTACGACAACGGTTTAGGGTGAGCGTACGTGTTAGGGTACGGGTTAGTGTTAGCGTACGGGTTAGGATTAGGGGACGGGTGAGGGTAAGGCTTCGGGTAAGGCTTAGTGTTAGGGTTAAGGTTAGGGTTAGGGTTAGGGGACGGGGACGCTTTAGGGTACAGGTTAGGGTACGACAACGGTTTAGGGTGAGCGTACGTGTTAGGGTACGGGTTAGTGTTAGCGTACGGGTTAGGATTAGGGGACGGGTGAGTGTAAGGTTTCAGGTAAGCGTTAGGGTTAGGGTTAGGGGACGGGGACGGTTTAGGGTACAGGTTAGGGTACGACAACGATTTAGGGTGAGCGTACGTGTTAGGGTATGGGTTATTGTTAGCGTACAGGTTAGGATTAGGGGACGGATGAGGGTAAGGCTTCGGGTAAGGTTTAGGGTTAGGCTTAGGGTTAGGGTTAGGGTTAGGGGACGGGGACGGTTTAGGGTTCAGGTTAGGGTACGACAACGATTTAGGGTGAGCGTACGTGTTAGGGTACGGGTTAGTGTTAGCGTACGGGTTAGGATTAGGGGACGGGTGAGGGTAAGGCTTCGGGTAAGGGTTAGGGTTAGGGTTATGTTTAGGGTTAGGGGATGGGCACGGGGACGGTTTAGGCTACAGTTTAGGGTACGACAACGGTTTATGGTGAGCGTACGTGTTAGGGTACGGGTTAGTGTTAGCGTACGGGTTAGGATTATGGGACGGGTGAGGGTAAGGCTTCGGGTAAGGGTTTGGGTTAGGGTTAGGGTTAGGGTTAGGTTTAGGGGACGGGGACGGTTTAGGGTACAGGTTAGGGTACGACAACGGTTTAGGGTGAGCGTACGTGTTAGGGTATGGGTTAGTGTTAGCATACGGGTTAGGATTAGGGGACGGGTGAGGGTAAGGCTTCGGGTAAGGGTTAGGGTTAGGGTTAGGTTTAGGGTTAGGGGACGGGCACGGGGACGGTTTAGGCTACAGTTTAGGGTACGACAACGGTTTATGGTGAGCGTACGTGTTAGGGTACGGGTTAGTGTTAGCGTACGGGTTAGGATTACGGGACGGGTGAGGGTAAGGCTTCGGGTAAGGGTTAGGGTTAGGGTTAGGGTTAGGGTTAGGGTTAGGGTTAGGGTTAGGGGACGGGGACGGTTTAGGGTACAGTTGAGGGTACGACAATTGTTTAGGGTAAGCGTACGTGTTAGGGTACGGGTTATTGTTAGCGTATGTGTTAGGATTAGGGGACGGGTGAGGGTAAGGCTTCAGGTAAGGGTTAGGGTTAGGGTTAGGGTTAGGGTTAGGGGACGGGGACGGGGAAGGTTTAGGGTACAGGTTATTGTATGACAACGATTTAGGGTGAGCGTAAGTGTTAGGGTACGGGTTAGTGTTAGCGTACGGGTTAGGATTAGGGGAAGGGTGCGGGTAAGGCTTCGGGTAAGGGTTAGGGTTAGGGTTAGGGTTAGGGTTAGGGGACGGGGACGGTTTAGGGTACAGGTTAGGGTACAACAACGGTTTAGGGTGAGCGTACGTGTTAGGGTACGGGTTAGTGTTAGCGTACGGGTTAGGATTAGGGGACGGGTGAGGGTAAGGCTTCGGGTAAGGGTTAGGGTTAGGGTTAGGGTTAGGGTTAGGGGACGGGCACGGGGACGGTTTAGGGTACAGGTTAGGGTACAACAACGGTTTATGGTGAGCGTACGTGTTAGGGTACGGGTTAGTGTTAGCGTACGGGTTAGGATTAGGGGACGGGTGAGGGTAAGGCTTCAGGTAAGGGTTAGGGTTAGGGTTAGGCTTAGGGTTAGGGTTAGGTTTAGGGGATGGTGACGGTTTAGGGTAAAGGTTAGGGTACGACAACGGTTTATGGTGTGCGTACATGTTAGGGTACGGGTTAGTGTTAGCGTACGGGTTAGGATTAGGGGATGGGTGAGGGTTAGGCTTCTGGTAAGGGTTAGGGTTAGTGTTAGGGTTAGGGTTAGGGTTAGGGGACGGGGACGGTTTAGGGTACAGGTTAGGGTACGACAACGGTTTAGGGTGAGCGTACGTGTTAGGGTACGGGTTAGTGTTAGCGTACGGGTTAGGATTAGGGGACGGGTGAGGGTAAGTTTCGGGTAAGGGTTCGGGTTAGGGTTAGGTTTAAGGTTAGGGGACGGGGACGGTTTAGGGTACAGGTTAGGGTACGACAACGGTTTAGGTTGAGCGTACGTGTTAGGGTACGGGTTAGTGTTAGCGTACGGTTTAGGATTAGGGGACGGGTGAGTGTAAGGCTTGGGGTAAGTGTTCGGGTTAGGGTTGGGGTTAGGGTTATGGTTACGGGACGGGGACGGAGTAGGGTACAGGTTTGGGTACGACAACGGTTTAGGGTGAGCGTACGTGTTAGGGTACGGGTTAGTGTTAGCGTACGGGTTAGGATTAGGGGACGGGTGAGGGTAAGGCTTCGGGTAAGGCTTAGTGTTAGGGTTAGGGTTAGGGTTAGGGTTAGGGGACAGGGACGGAGTAGGGTACAGGTTAGGGTACGACAACGGTTTAGTGTGAGCGTACGTGTTAGGGTATGGGTTAGTGTTAGCGTACGTGTTAGGATTAGGGGACGGGTGAGGGTAAGGCTTCAGGTAAGGGTTAGGGTTAGAGTTAGGGTTAGGGTTAGGGGACGGGGACGGTTTAGGGTACAGGTTAGGGTACGACAACATTTTATGGTGAGCGTACGTGTTAGGGTACGGGTTATTGTTAGCGTACCGGTTAGGATTAGCGGACGGGTGAGGGTAAGGCTTCGGGTAAGGTTTAGGGTTAGGGTTAGGCTTAGGGTTAGGTTTAGGGGACGGGGACGGTTTAGGGTACAGGTTAGGGTACGACAATGATTTAGGGTGAGCGTACGTGTTAGGGTATGGGTTAGTGTTAGGGTACGGGTTAGGATTAGGGGACGGGTGAGGGTAAGGCTTCGGGTAAGGGTTAGGGTTATGGTTAGGGTTAGGGTTAGGGGATGGGGACGGTTTAGGCTACAGGTTAGGGTACGACAACGGTTTAGGGTGACCGTACGTGTTAGGGTACGGGTTAGTGTTAGCGTACGGGTTAGGATTAGGGACGGGTGAGGGTAAGGCTTCGAGTAAGGGTTCGGGTTAGGGTTAGGGTTAGGGTTAGGGGACGGGGACGGTTTAGGGTACAAGTTAGGGTACGACAACGGTTTATGGTGTGCGTACATGTTAGGGTACGGGTTAGTGTTATCGTACGGGTTAGGATTAGGGGACGGGTGAGCATAAGGCTTCTGGTAAGGGTTAGGGTTAGTGTTAGGGTTAGGGTTAGTGTTAGGGGACGGGGACGATTTCGGGTACAGGTTAGGGTACGACAACGGTTTAGGTTGAGTGTACGTGTTAGGGTACGGGTTAGTGTTAGCGTACGGGTTAGGATTAGGGGACGCGTGAGGATAAGGCTTCGGGTAAGGGTTAGGGTTACGGTTAGAGTTAGGGTTAGGGTTAGGGGACGGGGACGGTTTAGGGTACAGGTTAGGGTACGACAACGGTTTAGTGTGAGCGTACGTGTTAGGGTACGGGTTAGTGTTAGCGTACGGGTTAGGATTAGGGGACGGGTGAGGGTAAGGCTTCGGGTAAGGTTTACGGTTAGGGTTAGGGTTAGGGGACGGGGACGGGGACGGTTTAGGGTACAGGTTAGGGTACGTCAACGGTTTAGGGTGAGCGTACGTGTTAGGGTCTGGTTAGTGTTAGCGTACGGGTTAGGATTAGGCGACGGGTGAGGGTAAGGCTACGGGTAAGGGTTAGGGTTAGGGTTAGGGTAAGGGTTAGGGGATGGGGACGGTTTAGGATACAAGTTAGGGTACGACAACGGTTTAGGGTGAGCGTAGGTGTTAGGGTACGGGTTAGTGTTAGCGTACGGGTTAGTATTAGGTGACGGGTGAGGGTAAGGCTTCGGGTAAGGGTTAGGGTTAGGGTTAGGCTTAGGGTTAGGGTTAGGGGACGGGGACGGTTTAGGGTACAGGTTAGGGTACGACAACGATTTAGGGTGAGCGTACGTGTTAGGGTACGGGTTAGTGTTAGCGCACGGGTTAGGATTAGGGGACGGGTGAGGGTAAGGCTTCGGGTAAGGGTTAGGTTTAGGGTTAGGGTTAGGGTTAGTGTTAGGGGACGGGGACGGTTTAGGGTACAGGTTAGTGTACGACCACGGTTTAGGATGAGCGTACGTGTTAGGGTACGGGTTAGTGTTAGCGTACGGGTTAGGATTAGGGGACGGGTGAGGGTAAGGCTTCGGGTAAGGGTTAGGGTTAGGGTTAGGGTTAGGGTTAGGGTTAGGGGACGGGGACGGTTTAGGGTACAGGTTAGGGTACGACAACGGTTTAGGGTGAGCGTACGTGTTAGGGTACGGGTTAGTGTTAGCGTACGGGTTAGGATTAGGGGACGGGTGAGGGTAAGGCTTCGGGTAAGGGTTAGGGTTAGGGTTAGGGTTAGGGGACGGGGACGGGGACGGGGACGGTTTAGGGTACAGGTTAGGGTACGACAACGGTTTAGGGTGAGCGTACGTGTTAGCGTACGGGTTAGTGTTAGCGTACGGGTTAGGATTAGGGGACGGGTGAGGGTAAGGCTTCGGGTAAGGGTTAGGGTTAGGTTTAGGGTTAGGGGATGGGGACCGGGACGGTTTAGGGTACAGGTTAGGGTACGACAACGGTTTATGGTGAGCGAACGTGTTAGGGTACGGGTTAGTGTTAGGATACGGGTTAGGATTAGGGGACGGGTGAGGGTAAGGCTTCGGGTATGGGTTAGGGTTAGGTTTAGGGTTAGGGGATGGGGACCGGGATGGTTTAGGGTACAGGTTAGGGTACGTCAACGGTTTAGGGTGAGCGTACGTGTTAGGGTACGGGTTAGTGTTAGCGTACGGGTTAGGATTAGGGGACGGGTGAGGGTAAGGCTTCGGGTAAGGGTTACGGTAAGGCTTCGGGTAAGGGTTAGGGTTAGGGTTAGGGTTAGGTTTAGGGGACGGAGACGGGGACGGTTTAGGGTACAGGTTAGGGTACGACAACGGTTTAGGGTGAGCGTACGTGGTAGGGTACGGGTTAGTGTTAGCGTACGGGTTAGGATTAGGGGACGGGTGAGGGTAAGGCTTCGGGTAAGGTTTAGGGTTAGGGTTAGGGTTAGGGTTAGGGGACTGGGACGGTTTAGGGTACAAGTTAGGGTAAGACAACGGTTTAGGGTGAGCGTACGTGTTAGGGTACGGGTTAGTGTTAGCGTACGGGTTAGGATTAGGGGATGGATGAGTGAAAGGCTTCGGGTAAGGGTTAGGGTTAGGGTTAGGGTTAGGGGACGGGGACGGGGACGGTTTAGGTTACAGGTTAGGGTACGTCAACGGTTTAGGATGAGCGAACGTGTTAGGGTACGGGTTAGTGTTAGCGTACGGGTTAGGATTAGGGGACAGGTGAGGGTAAGGCTTCGGGTAAGGGTTAGGGTTAGGGTTAGGGTTAGGGTTAGGGGACGGGGACGGGGACGGTTTAGGGTACAGGTTAGGGTACGACAACGGTTTAGGGTGAGCGTACGTGTTAGGGTACGGGTTAGTGTTAGCGTAAGGGTTAGGATTAGGGGACGGGTGAGGGTAAGGCTTTGGGTAAGGGTTAGGGATATGGTTAGGGTAAGGGGACGGGGACGGGGTCGGTTTAGGGTACAGGTTAGGGTACGACAACGGTTTAGGGTGAGCGTATGTGTTAAGGTACGGGTTAGTGTTAGCATACGGGTTAGGATTTGGGGACGGGTGAGGGTAAGGCTTCGGGAAAGGGTTAGGGTTAGGGTTAGGGTTAGGGTTAGGGTTAGGGGACGGGGACTGTTTAGGGTACAGGTTAGGGTACGACAACGGTTTAGGGTGAGCGTACGTGTTAGGGTAAGTGTCAGTGTTAGTGTACGGGTTAGGATTAAAGGACGGGTTAGGGTAAGGCTTCGGGTAAGGGTTAGGGTTAGGGTTAGGGTTAGGGTTAGGGTTAGGGGACGGGGACGGTTTAGGGTACAGGTTAGGGTACGACAAAGGTTTAGGGTGAGCGTACGTTTTAGGGTACGGGTTAGTGTTAGCGTACGGGTTAGGATTAGGGGACGGGTGAGGGTAAGGCTTCGGGTAAGGGTTAAGGTTAGGGTTAGGGTTAGGGTTAGGGGACGGGCACGGGTACGGTTTAGGGTACAGGTTAGGGTACGACAACGGTTTAGGGTGAGCGTACGTGTTAGGGTACGGGTTAGTGTTAGCGTACGGGTTAGGATTAGGGGATGGGTGAGTGTAAGGCTTCGGGTAAGGGTTAGGGTTAGGGTTAGGGTTAGGGTTCGGGTTAGGTTTAGGGGAAGGGGACGGGTTAGGGTACAGGTTAGTGTACGACAACGGTTTAGGGGAGCGTACGTTTTAGGGTACGGGTTAGGGTTAGCGTACGGGTTAGGATTAGGGGACGGGTGAGGGTAAGGCTTCGGGTAAGGGTTAGGGTTAGGGTTCGGGTTAGGGTTCGGGGACGGGGACGGAGACGGTTTAGGGTACAGTTTAGGGTACGACAACGGTTTAGGGTGAGCGTACGTGTTAGGGTACGGGTTAGTGTTAGCGTACGGGTTAGGATTACAGGATGGGTGAGGGTAAGGCTTGGGGTAAGGGTTCGGGTTAGGGTTAGGGTTAGGGTTAGGTTTAGGCGACGGGGACGGTTTAGGGTACAGGTTAGTGTACGACAACGGTTTAGGGTGAGCGTACGTGTTAAGGTACGGGTTAGTGTTAGCGTACGGGTTAGGATTAGGGGACGGGTGAGGGTAAGGCTTCGGGTAAGAGTTAGGTTTAGGGTTAGGGTTACGGTTAGGGTTAGGGGACGGGGACGGTTTAGGGTACAGGTTAGGGTACGACAGCGGTTTAGGGTGAGCGTACGTGTTAGGGTAAGGGTTAGTGTTAGCGTACGGGTTAGGATTAGGGGACGGGTGAGGGTAAAGCTTCGGGTAAGGGTTAGGGTTAGGGTTAGGGTTAAGGGACGGGGACGGGGACGGTTTAGGGTACAGGTTAGGGTACGACAATGGTTTAGGGTGAGCGTACGTGTTAGGGTACGGGTTAGTGTTAACGTACGGGTTAGGATTAGGGGACGGGTGAAGGTAAGGCTTCGGGTAAGGGATAGGGTTAGGGTTAGGGTTAGGGTTAGGGGACGGGGACGGTTTAGGGTACAGGTTAGGGTATGACAACGGTTTAGAGGAGCGTACGTGTTTGGGTACGGGTTAGTGTTAGCGTACGGGTTAGGATTAGGGGACGGGTGAGGATAAGGCTTCGGGTAAGGGTTAGGGTTAGGGTTAGGGTTAGGGTTAGTGTTAGGGGACGGGGACGGTTTAGGGTACAGGTTAGGGTACGATAACGGTTTAGGGTGAGCGTACGTGTTAGGATATGCGTTAGTCTTAGCGTACGGGTTAGGATTAGGGGACGGGTGAGGGTAAGGCTTCGGGTAAGGGTTAGAGTTAGGGTTAGGGTTAGGGGACGGGGACGGGGACGGTTTAGAGTACAGGTTAGGGTACGTCAACGGTTTAGAGTGAGCGTACGTGTTAGGGTACGGGTTAGTGTTAGCGTACGGGTTATGATTATGGGACGGGTGAGGGTAAGGCTTCGGGTAAGGGTTAGGGTTAGGGTTAGGGTTAGGGTTAGGGTTAGGACACGGGGACGGTTTAGGGTACAGGTTTGGGTACGACAACGGTTTAGTGTGAGCGTACGTGTTAGGGTACGGGTTAGTGTTAGCGTACGGGTTAGGATTAGGGTACGGGTGAGGGTAAGGCTTCGGGTAAGGGTTAGGATTAGGTTTAGGGTTAGGGTTAGGGTTAGAGGACGGGGACGGTTTAGGGTACAGGTTAGGGTACGACAACGGTTTAGGGTGAGCGTACGTGTTAGGGTACGGGTTAGTGTAAGAGTACGGGTTAGGATTAGGGGACGGGTTAGGGTTAGGTTTAGGGTTAGGGTTAGGGTTAGGTTAGTATTAGGGTTAGGGTTAGGGTTAGGGTTAGGGTTAGGGTTATGGTTAGGGTTAGGGTTAGGGGACGGGGACGGTTTAGGGTACAGGTTAGGGTATGACAACGGTTTAGGTTGAGCGTACGTGTTAGGTTACGGGTTATTGTTAGTGTACGGGTGAGGATTAGGGGACGGGTGAGGGTAAGGCTTCGGGTAAGGGTTAGGGTTAGGCTTAGGGTTAGGGTTAGGGGATGGGGACGGTTTAGGGTACAGGTTAGGGTACGACAACGATTTAGGGTGAGCGTACGTGTTAGGGTAAGGGTTAGTGTTAGCGTACGGGTTAGGATTAGGGGACGGGTGAGGGTAAGGCTTCGGATAAGGGTTAGAGTTAGGTTAGGGTTAGGGTTAGGGTTAGGGGACGGGGACGGTTTAGGGTACAGGTTAGGGTACGACAACGGTTTAGGTTGAGCGTACGTGTTAGGTTACGGGTTAGTGTTAGCGTACGGGTTAGGATTAGGGGACGGGTGAGGGTAAGGCTTCGGGTAAGGGTTAGGGTTAGGGTTAGTGTTAGGGTTAGGGGACGGGGACGGGGACGGTTTAGGGTACAGGTTAGGGTACGGCAACGGTTTAGGGTGAGCGTACGTGTTAGGGTACGGGTTAGTGTTAGCGTACGGGTTAGGATTAGTGGACGGGTGAGTGTAAGGCTTCGGGTAAGGGTTAGGGTTAGGGTTAGGGTTAGGGTTAGGGTTAGGGAACGGGGACGGTTTAGGGTACAGTTTATGGTACGTCAAAGGTTTAGGGTGGGCCTACGTGTTAGGGTACGGGTTAGTGTTAGCGTACGGGTTAGGATTAGGGGACGGGTGAGGGTAAGGCTTCGGGTAAGGGTTAGGGTTAGGGTTAGGGTTAGGGGACGGGGACGGGGAGGTTTTAGAGTACAGGTTAGGGTACGTCAACGGTTTAGGGTGAGCGTACGTGTTAGGGTACGGGTTAGTGTTAGCGTACGGGTTAGGATTATGGGACGGGTGAGGGTAAGGCTTCGGGTAAGGGTTAGGGTTAGGGTTAGGGTTAGGGTTAGGGTTAGGACACGGGGACGGTTTAGGGTACAGGTTAGGGTACGACAACGGTTTAGGGTGAGCGTACGTGTTAGGGTACGGGTTAGTGTAAGAGTACGGGTTAGGATTAGGGGACGGGTTAGGGTTAGGGTTAGGGTTAGGGTTAGGGTTAGGTTAGTGTTAGGGTTAGGGTTAGGGTTAGGGTTAGGGTTAGGGTTATGGTTAGGGTTAGTGTTAGGGGACGGGGACGGTTTAGGGTACAGGTTTGGGTACGACAACGGTTTAGGGTGAGCGTACGTGTTAGGGTACGGGTTAGTGTTAGCGTACGGGTTAGGTTTAGGGGACGGGTGAGGGTAAGGCTTCAGGTAAGGGTTAGGCTTAGGGTTAGGGTTAGGGTTAGGGTTAGGGGACGGGGACGGTTTAGGGTACAGGTTAGGGTATGACAACGGTTTAGGTTGAGCGTACGTGTTAGGGTACAGGTTATTGTTAGTGTATGGGTTAGGATTAGGGGACGGGTGAGGGTAAGGCCTCGGGTAAGGGTTAGGGTTAGGCTTAGAGTTAGGGTTAGGGGATGGGGACGGTTTAGGGTACAGGTTAGGGTACAACAACGATTTAGGGTGAGCGTTCGTGTTAGGGTAAGGGTTAGTGTTAGCGTACGGGTTAGGATTAGGGGACGGGTGAGGGTAAGGCTTCGGATAAGGGTTAGGGTTAGGGTTAGGGTTAGGGTTAGGGGACAGGGACGGTTTAGGGTACAGGTTAGGGTACGACAACGGTTTAGGTTGAGCGTACGTGTTAGGGTACGGGTTAGTGTTAGCGTACGGGTTAGGATTAGGGGACGGGTGAGTGTAAGGCTTCGGGTAAGGGTTAGGGTTAGGGTGAGGGTTAGGGATAGGGGACGGGGACGGGGACGGTTTAGGGTACAGGTTAGGGTACGACAACGGTTTAGTGTGAGCGTACGTGTTAGGGTACGGGTTAGTGTTAGCGTACGGGTTAGGATTAGGGGACGGGTGAGGGTAAGGCTTCGGGTAAGGGTTAGGATTAGGTTTAGGTTTAGGGTTAGGGTTAGAGGACGGGGACGGTTTAGGGTACAGGTTAGGGTACGACAACGGTTTAGGGTGAGCCTACGTGTTAGGGTATGGGTTAGTGTAAGACTACGGGTTAGGATTAGGGGACGGGTTAGGGTTAGGGTTAGGGTTAGGGTTAGGGTTAGGTTAGTGTTAGGGTTACGGTTAGGGTTAGGGTTAGGGTTATGGTTAGGGTTAGGGTTAGGGGATGGGGACGGTTTTGGGTACAGGTTAGGGTACGACAACGGTTTAGGGTGAGCGTACGTGTTAGGGTACGGGTTAGTGTTAGCGTACGGGTTAGGATTAGGGGACGGGTGAGGGTAAGGCTTCAGGTAAGGGTTAGGCTTAGGGTTAGGGTTAGGGTTAGGGTTAGGGGACGGGGACGGTTTAGGGTACAGGTTAGGGTATGACAACGGTTTAGGTTGAGCGTACGTGTTAGGGTACGGGTTATTGTTAGTGTACGGGTTAGGATTAGCGGACGGCTGAGGGTAAGGCTTCGGATAAGTGTTAGGGTTAGGGTTAGGGTTAGGGTTAGGGGACGGGGACGGGTTAGGGTACAGGTTAGGGTACGACAACGGTTTAGTTTGAGCGTACGTGTTAGGGTACGGGTTAGTGTTAGCGTACGGGTTAGGATTAACGGACGGGTGAGGTTAAGGGTTCGGGTAAGGGTTAGGGTTAGGGTTAGGGTTAGGGTTAGGGGACGGGGACGGGGACGGTTTAGGGTACAGGTTAGGGTACGGCAACGGTTTAGGGTGAGCGTACCTGTTAGGGTACGGGTTAGTGTTAGCGTACGGGTTAGGATTAGCGGACGGATGAGTGTAAGGCTTCGGGTAAGGGTTAGGGTTAGGGTTAGGGTTAGGGTTAGGGGACGGGGACGGTTTAGGGTACAGTTTATGGTACGTCAACGGTTTAGGGTGAGCCTACGTGTTAGGGTACGGGTTAGTGTTAGCGTACGGGTTAGGATTAGGGGACGGGTGAGTGTAAGGCTTCGGGTAAGGGTTATGGTTAGGGTTAGGGTTAGGGATAGGGGACGGGGACGGGGACGGTTTAGGGTACAGGTAAGGGTACGACAACAGTTTAGGGTGAGCGTATGTGTTAGGGTACGGGTTAGTGTTAATGTACGGGTTAGGATTAGGAGACGGGTGAAGGTAAGGCTTCGGGTAAGGGTTAGGGTTAGGGTTAGGGTTAGGGGACGGGGACGGGGACGGTTTAGGGTACAGGTTAGGGTATGACAACGGTTTAGAGGAGCGTACGTGTTAGGGTACGGGTTAGTGTTAGCGTACGGGTTAGGATTAGGGGACAGGTGAGGGTAAGGCTTCGGGTAAGGGTTAGGGTTAGGGTTAGTGTTAGGGGACGGGGACGGTTTAGGATACAGGTTAGGGTACGAAAACGGTTTAGGGTGAGCGTACGTGTTAGGGTATGCGTTAGTCTTAGCGTACGGGTTAGGATTCGGGGACGGGTGAGGGTAAGGCTTCAGGTAAGGGTTAGAGTTAGGGTTAGGGTTAGGGGACGGGGACGGGGACGGTTTAGAGTACAGGTTAGGGTACTTCAACGGTTTAGGGTGAGCGTACGTGTTAGGGTATGCGTTAGTCTTAGCGTACGGCTTAGGATTAGGGTACGGGTGAGGGTAAGGCTTCGGGTAAGGGTTAGGGTTAGGGTTAGGGTTAGGGATAGGACACGGGGATGGTTTAGGGTACAGGTTAGGGTACGACAACGGTTTAGGGTGAGCGTACGTGTTAGGGTACGGGTTAGTGTAAGAGTACGCGTTAGGATTAGGGGACGGGTTAGGGTTAGGGATAGCGTTAGGGTTAGGGTTAGGTTAGTGTTAGGGTTAGGGTTAGGGTTAGGGTTAGGGTTAGGGTTAGGGGACGGGGACGCTTTAGGGTACAGGTTAGGGTAGGACAACGGTTTAGGGTGAGCGTACATGTTAGGGTAAGGTTTAGTGTTAGCGTACGGGTTAGGATTAGGGGACGGGTGAGGGTAAGGCTTCGGGTAAGGTTTAGGGTTAGGGTTAGGGTTAGGGTTAGGGTTAGGGGATGGGGACGGTTTAGGGTACAAGTTAGGGTACCCCAACGGTTTAGGGTGAGCGTACGTGTTAGGGTACGGGTTAGTGTTAGCGTACGGGTTAGGATTAGGGGACGGGTGATGGTAAGGCTTCGGGTCAGGGTTAGGGTTAGGGTTAGGGGACGGGGACGGGGACGGGGACGGTTTAGGGTACAGGTTAGGGTACGTCAACGGTTTAGGGTGAGCATACGTGTCAGGGTACGGGTTAGTGTTAGCGTACGGGTTAGGATTAGGGGACGGGTGAGTGTAAGGCTACAGGTAAGGGTTAGGGTAAGGCATCGGGTAAGGGTTAGGGTTAGGGTTAGGGTTAGGGATACGGTTAGGGGATGGGCACGGTTTAGGGTACAGGTTAGGGTACGACAACGATTTCGGGTCAGCGTACGTGTTAGGGTACGGGATAGTGTTAGCGTAAGGGTTAGGAATAGGGAACGGGTGAGGGTAAGGCTTCGGGTAAGGGTTAGGGTTAGGGTTAGGGTTAGGGTTAGGGGACGGGGATGGTTTAGGGTACAGGTTAGGGTACGACAACGGTTTAGGGTGAGCGTACGTGGTAGGGTACGGGTTAGTGTTAGCGTACGGGTTAGGATTAGGGGACGGGTGAGGGTAAGGCTTCCGGTAAGGGTGAGGGTTAGGTTTAGGTTTAGGGTTAGGGTTAGAGGACGGGGACGGTTTAGGGTACAGGTTAGGGTACGACAACGGTTTAGGGTGAGCGTACGTGTTAGGGTACGGGTTAGTGTAAGAGTACGGGTTAGGATTAGGGGACGGGTTAGGGTTAGGTTTAGGGTTAGGGTTAGGGTTAGGTTAGTATTAGGGTTAGGGTTAGGGTTAGGGTTAGGGTTAGGGTTATGGTTAGGGTTAGGGTTAGGGGACGGGGACGGTTTAGGGTACAGGTTAGGGTATGACAACGGTTTAGGTTGAGCGTACGTGTTAGGTTACGGGTTATTGTTAGTGTACGGGTGAGAATTAGGGGACGGGTGAGGGTAAGGCTTCGGGTAAGGGTTAGGGTTAGGCTTAGGGTTAGGGTTAGGGGATGGGGACGGTTTAGGGTACAGGTTAGGGTACGACAACGATTTAGGGTGAGCGTACGTGTTAGGGTAAGGGTTAGTGTTAGCGTACGGGTTAGGATTAGGGGACGGGTGAGGGTAAGGCTTCGGATAAGGGTTAGGGTTAGGGTTAGGGTTAGGGTTAGGGTTAGGGGACGGGGACGGTTTAGGGTACAGGTTAGGGTACGACAACGGTTTAGGTTGAGCGTACGTGTTAGGTTACGGGTTAGTGTTAGCGTACGGGTTAGGATTAGGGGACGGGTGAGGGTAAGGCTTCGGGTAAGGGTTAGGGTTAGCGTTAGGGTTAGGGTTAGGGGACGGGGACGGGGACGGTTTAGGGTACAGGTTAGGGTACGGCAACGGTTTAGGGTGAGCGTACGTGTTAGGGTACGGGTTAGTGTTAGCGTACGGGTTAGGATTAGTGGACGGGTGAGTGTAAGGCTTCGGGTAAGGGTTAGGGTTAGGGTTAGGGTTAGGGTTAGGGTTAGGGAACGGGGACGGTTTAGGGTACAGTTTATGGTACGTCAAAGGTTTAGGGTGGGCCTACGTGTTAGGGTACGGGTTAGTGTTAGCGTACGGGTTAGGATTAGGGGACGGGTGAGGGTAAGGCTTCGGGTAAGGGTTAGGGTTAGGGTTAGGGTTAGGGGACGGGGACGGGGAGGTTTTAGAGTACAGGTTAGGGTACGTCAACGGTTTAGGGTGAGCGTACGTGTTAGGGTACGGGTTAGTGTTAGCGTACGGGTTAGGATTATGCGACGGGTGAGGGTAAGGCTTCGGGTAAGGGTTAGGGTTAGGGTTAGGGTTAGGGTTAGGGTTAGGACACGGGGACGGTTTAGGGTACAGGTTAGGGTACGACAACGGTTTAGGGTGAGTGTACGTGTTAGGGTACGGGTTAGTGTAAGAGTACGGGTTAGGATTAGGGGACGGGTTAGGGTTAGGGTTAGGGTTAGGGTTAGGGTTAGGTTAGTGTTAGGGTTAGGGTTAGGGTTAGGGTTAGGGTTAGGGTTATGGTTAGGGTTAGGGTTAGGGGACGGGGACGGTTTAGGGTACAGGTTTGGGTACGACAACGGTTTAGGGTGAGCGTACGTGTTAGGGTACGGGTTAGTGTTAGCGTACGGGTTAGGATTAGGGGACGGGTGAGGGTAAGGCTTCAGGTAAGGGTTAGGCTTAGGGTTAGGGTTAGGGTTAGGGTTAGGGGACGGGGACGGTTTAGGGTACAGGTTAGGGTATGACAACGGTTTAGGTTGAGCGTACGTGTTAGGGTACAGGTTATTGTTAGTGTATGGGTTAGGATTAGGGGACGGGTGAGGGTAAGGCCTCGGGTAAGGGTTAGGGTTAGGCTTAGAGTTAGGGTTAGGGGATGGGGACGGTTTAGGGTACAGGTTAGGGTACAACAACGATTTAGGGTGAGCGTTCGTGTTAGGGTAAGGGTTAGTGTTAGCGTACGGGTTAGGATTAGGGGACGGGTGAGGGTAAGGCTTCGGATAAGGGTTAGGGTTAGGGTTAGGGTTAGGGTTAGGGGACAGGGACGGTTTAGGGTACAGGTTAGGGTACGACAACGGTTTAGGTTGAGCGTACGTGTTAGGGTACGGGTTAGTGTTAGCGTACGGGTTAGGATTAGGGGACGGGTGAGTGTAAGGCTTCGGGTAAGGGTTAGGGTTAGGGTGAGGGTTAGGGATAGGGGACGGGGACGGGGACGGTTTAGGGTACAGGTTAGGGTACGACAACGGTTTAGTGTGAGCGTACGTGTTAGGGTACGGGTTAGTGTTAGCGTACGGGTTAGGATTAGGGGACGGGTGAGGGTAAGGCTTCGGGTAAGGGTTAGGATTAGGTTTAGGTTTAGGGTTAGGGTTAGAGGACGGGGACGGTTTAGGGTACAGGTTAGGGTACGACAACGGTTTAGGGTGAGCCTACGTGTTAGGGTATGGGTTAGTGTAAGACTACGGGTTAGGATTAGGGGACGGGTTAGGGTTAGGGTTAGGGTTAGGGTTAGGGTTAGGTTAGTGTTAGGGTTAGGGTTAGGGTTAGGGTTAGGGTTATGGTTAGGGTTAGGGTTAGGGGATGGGGACGGTTTTGGGTACAGGTTAGGGTACGACAACGGTTTAGGGTGAGCGTACGTGTTAGGGTACGGGTTAGTGTTAGCGTACGGGTTAGGATTAGGGGACGGGTGAGGGTAAGGCTTCAGGTAAGGGTTAGGCTTAGGGTTAGGGTTAGGGTTAGGGTTAGGGGACGGGGACGGTTTAGGGTACAGGTTAGGGTATGACAACGGTTTAGGTTGAGCGTACGTGTTAGGGTACGGGTTATTGTTAGTGTACGGGTTAGGATTAGCGGACGGCTGAGGGTAAGGCTTCGGATAAGTGTTAGGGTTAGGGTTAGGGTTAGGGTTAGGGGACGGGGACGGGTTAGGGTACAGGTTAGGGTACGACAACGGTTTAGTTTGAGCGTACGTGTTAGGGTACGGGTTAGTGTTAGCGTACGGGTTAGGATTAACGGACGGGTGAGGTTAAGGGTTCGGGTAAGGGTTAGGGTTAGGGTTAGGGTTAGGGTTAGGGGACGGGGACGGGGACGGTTTAGGGTACAGGTTAGGGTACGACAACGGTTTAGGGTGAGCGTACGTGTTAGGGTACGGGTTAGTGTTAGCGTACGGGTTAGGATTAGCGGACGGATGAGTGTAAGGCTTCGGGTAAGGGTTAGGGTTAGGGTTAGGGTTAGGGTTAGGGGACGGGGACGGTTTAGGGTACAGTTTATGGTACGTCAACGGTTTAGGGTGAGCCTACGTGTTAGGGTACGGGTTAGTGTTAGCGTACGGGTTAGGATTAGGGGACGGGTGAGTGTAAGGCTTCGGGTAAGGGTTAGGGTTAGGGTTAGGGTTAGGGATAGGGGACGGGGACGGGGACGGTTTAGGGTACAGGTAAGGGTACGACAACAGTTTAGGGTGAGCGTACGTGTTAGGGTACGGGTTAGTGTTAATGTACGGGTTAGGATTAGGAGACGGGTGAAGGTAAGGCTTCGGGTAAGGGTTAGGGTTAGGGTTAGGGTTAGGGGACGGGGACGGGGACGGTTTAGGGTACAGGTTAGGGTATGACAACGGTTTAGAGGAGCGTACGTGTTAGGGTACGGGTTAGTGTTAGCGTACGGGTTAGGATTAGGGGACAGGTGAGGGTAAGGCTTCGGGTAAGGGTTAGGGTTAGGGTTAGTGTTAGGGGACGGGGACGGTTTAGGATACAGGTTAGGGTACGAAAACGGTTTAGGGTGAGCGTACGTGTTAGGGTATGCGTTAGTCTTAGCGTACGGGTTAGGATTCGGGGACGGGTGAGGGTAAGGCTTCAGGTAAGGGTTAGAGTTAGGGTTAGGGTTAGGGGACGGGGACGGGGACGGTTTAGAGTACAGGTTAGGGTACTTCAACGGTTTAGGGTGAGCGTACGTGTTAGGGTATGCGTTAGTCTTAGCGTACGGCTTAGGATTAGGGTACGGGTGAGGGTAAGGCTTCGGGTAAGGGTTAGGGTTAGGGTTAGGGTTAGGGATAGGACACGGGGACGGTTTAGGGTACAGGTTAGGGTACGACAATGGTTTAGGGTGAGCGTACGTGTTAGGGTACGGGTTAGTGTAAGAGTACGCGTTAGGATTAGGGGACGGGTTAGGGTTAGGGATAGCATTAGGGTTAGGGTTAGGTTAGTGTTAGGGTTAGGGTTAGGGTTAGGGTTAGGGTTAGGGTTAGGGGACGGGGACGCTTTAGGGTACAGGTTAGGGTAGGACAACGGTTTAGGGTGAGCGTACATGTTAGGGTAAGGTTTAGTGTTAGCGTACGGGTTAGGATTAGGGGACGGGTGAGGGTAAGGCTTCGGGTAAGGTTTAGGGTTAGGGTTAGGGTTAGGGTTAGGGTTAGGGGATGGGGACGGTTTAGGGTACAAGTTAGGGTACCCCAACGGTTTAGGGTGAGCGTACGTGTTAGGGTACGGGTTAGTGTTAGCGTACGGGTTAGGATTAGGGGACGGGTGAGGGTAAGGCTTCGGGTAAGGGTTAGGGTTAGGGTTAGGGGACGGGGACGGGGACGGGGACGGTTTAGGGTACAGGTTAGGATACGTCAACGGTTTAGGGTGAGCGTACGTGTCAGGGTACGGGTTAGTGTTAGCGTACGGGTTAGGATTAGGGGACGGGTGAGTGTAAGGCTTCAGGTAAGGGTTAGGGTAAGGCTTCGGGTAAGGGTTAGGGTTAGGGTTAGGGTTAGGGATACGCTTAGGGGATGGGGACGGTTTAGGGTACAGGTTAGGGTACGACAACGATTTAGGGTTAGCGTACGTGTTAGGGTACGGGATAGTGTTAGCGTACGGGTTAGGAATAGGGAACGGGTGAGGGTAAGGCTTCGGGTAAGGGTTAGGGTTAGGGTTAGGGTTAGGGTTAGGGGACGGGGATGGTTTAGGGTACAGGTTAGGGTACGACAACGGTTTAGGGTGAGCGTACGTGGTAGGGTACGGGTTAGTGTTAGCGTACGGGTTAGGATTAGGGGACGGGTGAGGGTAAGGCTTCCGGTAAGGGTGAGGGTTAGGGTTAGGTTTAGGGTTAGGGTTAGGGGACGGGGACGGGTTAGGGTACAGGTTAGGGTACGACAACGTTTTAGGGTGAGCGTACGTGTTAGGGTACGGGTGTGTGTTAGCGTACGGGTTAGGATTAGGGGACGGGTGAGTGTAAGGCTTCGGGTAAGGGTTAGGTTTAGGGTTAGGGTTAGGGTTAGGGTCGGGGATGGGGACGGTTTAGGGTACAGGTTAGTGTACGGCAACGGATTAATGTGAACGTACGTGTTAGGGTACGGGTTAGTGTTAGCGTACGGGTTAGGATTAGGGGACGGGTGAGGGTAAGGCTTCGGGTAAGGGTTAGGGTAAGGCTTCGGGTAAGGGTTAGGGTTAGGGTTAGGGTTAGGGTTAGGGGATGGGGACGGTTTAGGGTACAGTTTCGGGTACGACAACGATTTAGGGTGAGCGTACGTGTTAGGGTACGGGTTACTGTTAGCGTACGGGTTAGGATTAGGGGACGGGTTAGGGAAAGGCTTCAGGTTAGGTTTAGGGTTAGGGTTAGGGTTTGGGTTAGGTTTAGGGGTCAATTTAGGGTACAGTTTAGGGTACGACAACTGTTGAGTGTGAGCGTACATTTTAGGGTATGTGTTAGTGTTAGCGTCTGGGTTAGGATTAGGGGACGGGTTAGGGTAAGGCTTCGGGTAAGCATTAGGTTTAGGGTTAGGGTTAGAGTTAGGGGACAGGTACGGTATAGGGGACATTTTAGGGCACGACAACGGTTTAGGGTGAGTGTACGTGGTAGAGTACGGTTTAGTGTTGGCGTACGGTTTAGGATTAAGGGACATATTAGTGTAAGTCTTCTGGTACGAGTTAGGGTTAGGGTTAGGGGACGGGGACGGTTTAGGGTACAGGTTAGGGTACGACAACGATTTAGGGTGACCGTACATGTTAAGGTATTTGTTAGTGTTAGCGTACGGGTTAGGATTAGGGGACGGATTAGGGTAAGGTTTCGGGTAAGTGTTAGTGTTAGGATTAGGGATAGGGTTAGGGTTAGGAGACGGGGACAGTTTGGGCTACAGGTTAGGGTACGATAATGGTTTAGGGTGAGCGTACTTGTTAGGGTATGGGTTAGTGTTAGAGTACGGGTTAGGATTAGGAGACGGTTTAAGATAAGGCTTCGGGTAAGGGTTAGCGTTAGGGTTAGGGTGATGGTTAGGGGACGGGGATGATTTAGGGTACAGGTTAGGGTACGACAACAGTTTAGGGTGAGTGTACGTGTTAGGGTACGGGTTAGTGTTATCCTACGGTTTAGGATTAGGGGACGGGTTAGGGTAAAGCTTCGAATAAGTGTTAGGGTTAGGTTTAAGGTTAGGGTTAGTGGACGGGGATGGTTTAGGTTACAGGTTAGGGTACGACAACGGTTTAGGGTGAGCGTACGTGTTAGGGTACGGGTTAGTGTTAGCGTACGGGTTAGGATTAGGGGACGTGTGAGGCTAAGGCTTCGGGTTACCGTACGGGTCAGGATTAGGGTACGTGTTAGGTTAAGGCTTCGTGTAAGGCTTAGGATTAGGGTTAGGGTTAGGGTTAGGGTTAGGGGACAGGGACGGTTTAGGGTACAGGTTAGGGTACGACAACGGTTTAGGGTGAGCGTACGTGGTAGGGTACGGGTTAGTGTTAGCATACAGGTTAGGATTAGGGGAAGGGTGAGTGTAAGGCTTCGGGTAAGGGTTAGGGTTAGGGTTAGGGTTAGGGGACGGGGACGGTTTAGGGTACAAGTTAGGGTACGACAACGGTTTAGGGTGAGCGTACGTGTTAGGGTACGGGTTAGTGTTAGCGTACGGGTTAGGATTAGGGGACGTGTGAGGGTAAGGCTTCGGGTAAGGGTTAGGGTTAGTGTTACGGTTAGGGTTAGGGGACGGGGATGGTTTAGGGTACAGGTTAGGGTACGACAACGGTTTAGGGTGAGCGTACGTGTTAGGGTACGGGTTAGTGTTAACGTACGGGTTAGGATTAGGGGACGGATGAGGGAAAGGCTTCGGGTAAGGGTTAGAGTTAGGGTTAAGGTTAGGGGACGGGGACGGGGACGGTTTAGGGTACAGGTTAGGGTACTTCAACGGTTTAGGGTGAGCGTACGTGTTAGGGTACGGGTTATTGTTAGCGTACGGGTTAGGATTAGGGGACGGGTGAGGGTAAGGCTTCGGGTAAGGGTTAGGGTAAGGCTTCGGGTAAGGGTTAGGGTTAGGGTTAGGGTTAGGGTTAGGGGATGGGGACGGTTTAGGGTACAGGTTAGGGTACGACAACGATTTAGGGTGAGCGTACGTGTTAGGGTACGGGTTACTGTTAGCGTACGGGTTAGGATTAGGGGACGGGTTAGGGAAAGGCTTCAGGTTAGGTTTAGGGTTAGGGTTTGGGTTAGGTTTAGGGGTCAATTTAGGGTACAGTTTAGGGTACGACAACTGTTGAGTGTGAGCGTACATTTTAGGGTATGTGTTAGTGTTAGCGTCTGGGTTAGGATTAGGGGACGGGTTAGGGTAAGTCTTCGGGTAAGCGTTAGGTTTAGGGTTAGGGTTAGAGTTAGGGGACAGGTACGGTATAGGGGACAGTTTAGGGCACGACAACGGTTTAGGGTGAGTGTACGTGGTAGAGTACGGTTTAGTGTTAGCGTACGGTTTAGGATTAGGGGACATATAAGTGTAAGTCTTCTGGTACGAGTTAGGGTTAGGGGACGGGGACGGTTTAGGGTACAGGTTAGGGTACGACAACGATTTAGGGTGACCGTACATGTTAAGGTATTTGTTAGTGTTAGCGTACGGGTTAGGATTAGGAGACGGATTAGAGTAAGGTTTCGGGTAAGTGTTAGTGTTAGGATTAGGGATAGGGTTAGGGTTAGGGTTAGGGGACGGGGACGGGGACGGTTTAGGGTACAGCTTAGGGTACGACAACGGTTAAGGGTGAGCGTACGTGTTAGGCTACGTGTTAGTGTTAGCGTACGGTTTAGGATTAGGGGACGGGTGAGGGTAAGGCTTCGGGTAAGGGTTAGGGTTAGGGTTAGGGTTAGGGTTAGGGGACGGGGACGGTTTAGGGTACAGTTTAGGGTACAACAACGGTTTAGGGTGAGCGTACGTGTTAGGGTACTGGTTAGTGTTAGCGTACGGGTTAGGATTAGGGGACGGGTGAGGGTAAGGCTTCGGGTAAGGGTTAGGGTTAGGGTTAGGGGACAGGGACGGTTTAGGGTACAGGTTAGGGTACGACAACGGTTTAGGGTGAGCGTACGTGTTAGGGTACGGGTTAGTGTTAGCCTACGGGTTAGGATTAGGGGACGGGTGAGGGTAAGGCTTCGGGTAAGGGTTAGGTTTAGGGTTAGGGTTAGGGTTAGGGTGAGGGGACGGGGACGGTTTAGGGTACAGGTTAGGGTACGACAACCGTTTAGGGTGAGCGTACGTGTTAGGGTATGGGTTAGTGTTAGCGTACGGGTTAGGATTAGGGGACGGGTGAGGGTAAGGCTTCGGGTAAGGGTTAGGGTTAGGGTTAGGGAACGGGGACGGGGACGGTTTAGGGTACAGGTTAGAGTACGACAACGGTTTAGGGTGAGCGTACGTGTTATGGTACAGGTTAGTGTTAGCGTACGGGTTAGGATTAGGGGACGGATGAGGGAAAGGCTTCGGGTAAGGGTTAGGGTTAGGTTTAGGGTTAGGGGACGGGGTCGGGGACGGTGTAGGTTACAGGTTAGGGTACGTCAACGGTTTAGGGTGAGCGTACGTGTTAGGGTATGCGTTATTGTTAGCGTACGGGTTAGGATTAGGGGACGGGTGAGGGTAAGGCTTCGGGTAAGGGTTAAGGTTAGGGTTAGGGTTACGGTTAGGGGACGGGGACGGTTTAGGGTACAGGTTAGGGTACGACAATGGTTTAGGGTGAGCGTACGAGTTAGGGTAAGGGTTAGTGTTAGCGTAAGGGTTAGGATTAGGGGAAGGGTGAGGGTAAGGCTTCGGGTATGGGTTAGTGTTAGGGTTAGGGGACGTTGACGGGGACGGTTTAGGGTACATGTTAGTGTACCTCAACGGTTTAGGGTGAGTGTACGTGTTAGGGTACGGGTTAGTGTTAGCGTACGGGTTAGGATTAGGGGACGGGTGAGGGTAAGGCTTCGGGTAAGGGTTAGGGTTAGGGTTAGGGTTAGGGTTAGGGAACGGGGACGGTTTAGGGTACAGGTTAGGGTACGAAAAAGGTTTAGGGTGAGCGTACGTGTTATGGTACGGGTTAGTGTTAGCGTACGGGTTAGGTTTAGGGGACGGGTGAGGGTAACGCTTCGGGCAAGGGTTAGGGTTAGGGTTAGGGTTAGGGTTAGGGGACGGGGACGTTTTAGGGCACAGGTTAGGGTACGACAACGGTTTAGGGTGAGCGTACGTGTTAGGGTACGGGTTAGTGTTAGCGTACGGGTTAGGATTAGGGGACGGGTGAGGGTAAGGCTTCGGGTAAGGGTTAGGTTTAGGGTTAGGGTTAGGGTTAGGGGACGGGGATCGTTTACGGTACAGGTTAGGGTACGACAACGGTTTAGGGTGAACGTACGTGTTAGGGTACGGGTTAGTGTTAGAGTATGGGTTAGGATTAGGGGACGGGTGAGGGTAAGGCTTCGGGTAAGGGTTAGGGTTAGGGTTAGCGGACGGGGACCGTTTAGGGTATAGGTTAGGGTACGACAACGGTTTAGGGGAGCGTACGTGTTAGGTTACGGGTTAGTGTTAGCGTACGGGTTAGGTTTAGGGGACCGGTGAGAGTAAGGATTCGGGTAAGGGTTAGGGTTAGGTTTAGCGTTAGGGTTAGGGTTAGGGGACGGGGACGGTTTAGGGTACAGGTTAGGGTACGACAACGGTTTAGGGTGAGCGTACGTGTTAGGGTACGGGTTAGTGTTAGAGTATGGGTTAGGATTAGGGGACGGGTGAGGGTAAGGCTTCGGGTAAGGGTTAGGGTTAGGGTTAGCGGACGGGGACCGTTTAGGGTATAGGTTAGGGTACGACAACGGTTTAGGGGAGCGTACGTGTTAGGTTACGGGTTAGTGTTAGCGTACGGGTTAGGTTTAGGGGACCGGTGAGAGTAAGGATTCGGGTAAGGGTTAGGGTTAGGTTTAGCGTTAGGGTTAGGGTTAGGGGACGGGGACGGTTTAGGGTACAGGTTAGGGTACGACAACGGTTTAGGGTGAGCGTACGTGTTAGGGTACGTGTTAGTGTTAGCGTACGGGTTAGGATTAGGGGACGGGTGAGGGTAAGACTTCGGGTAAGTGTTCGGGTTAGGGTTACGGTTAGGGTTAGGGTTAGGCGACGGGGACGGTTTAGGGTACAGGTTAGGCTACGACAACGGTTTAGGGTGAGCGTATGTGTTAATGTACGGGTTAGTGTTAGCGTACGGGTTAGGATTAGGGGACGGTTGAGGTTAAGGCTTCGGGTAAGGGTTAGGGTTAGGGTTAGGGTTAGGGTTAGGGGACAGGGACGGTTTAGGGTACTGGTTAGTGTACGACAACGGTTTAGGGTGAGCGTACGTGTTATGGTATGGGTTAGTGTTAGCGTACGGGTTAGGATTAGGGGACGGGTGAGGGTAAGGCTTCGGGTAAGGGTTAGGGTTAGGGTTAGGGTTAGGGTTAGGGTTAGGGGACGGGGACGGTTTAGGGTACAGCTTAGGGTACGACAACGGTTTAGGGTGAGCGTACGTGTTAGGGTACGGGTTAGTGTTAGCGTACGGGTTAGGATTACGGGACGGGTGAGGGTAATGCTTCGGGTAAGGGTTAGTGTTAGGGTTAGGGTTAGGGTTAGGGTTAGGGTACGGGGACAGTTTAGGGTACAGGTTAGGGTACGAAAATGTTTGAGGTTTAGCGTACCTGTTAGGGTATGGGTTAGTGTTAGCGTACAGGTTAGGATTAGGGGACGGGTTAGGGTAAGGCTTCGGGTAATGGTTAGGGTTAAGGTTGGGTTAGGGTTAGGGTTAGGGGACGGGGACGGTTTAGGGTACAGGTTAGGGTACAACAACGTTTTCAGGTGAGCGTACATGTTAGGGTACGGATTAGTTTTAGCGTACGGGTTAGGATTGGGGACAGGTTAGGGTAAGGTTTCAGGTAAGTGTTAGGGTTAGGGTTAGGGTTCGTGTTAAGTTTAGGGTTAGGGGACGGGGACCGTTTAGGGTACAGCTTAGCGTACGACAACAGTTTAGGGTGAGCGTACGTGTTACGTTACGGGTTAGTGTTAGCGTACGATTTAGGATTAGGAGACGGGTTAGGGTAATGCTTCGGGTAAGGGTTAGGGTTAGGGTTAGGGTTAGGGGACGGAGACGGTTTAGGGTACAGGTTAGTGTACGACAAGGTTTTAGGGTGAGCTTACGTGTTAGGATACAGGTTAGGGTTAGCGTACGGGTTAGGATTAGGGGACGGGTTAGGGTAGTGCTTCGGGTAAGTGTTAGGGTTAGGGTTAGGGTTACGGGATGGGGACGGTTTAGGGTACAGGTTAGGGTACGACCACGGTTTATGGTGAGAGTACATGTTAGGGTACAGGTTAGTGTTAGCGTACGGGTTAGGATTAGGGGACGGGTTAGGGTAAGGCTTCTGGTAAGGGTTAGGGTAAGGGTTATGGTTAGGGTTAGGGGACGGGGACGGTTTAGGGTACAGGTTAGGGTACGACAACGGTTTAGGGTGAACGTACGTGTTAGGGTATGGGTTAGTGTTAGCATACGGGTTAGGATTAGGGGTCAGGTTAGGGTAAGGCTTCGGGTAAGGTTTGGGGTTAGGGTTAGGGTTATGGTTAGGGGACCGGGACGGTTTAGGGTAGAGTTTAGGGTGCGACAACAGTTTAGGGTGAGTGTACCTGTTAGGTACTGGTTAGTGTTAGCGTAAGTGTTAGGATTACTGGACGGTTTAGGGTAAGACTTCGGGTAAGGGTTAGGGTTAGGGTTAGTGTTAGGGTTAGGGTTAGGGTTAGGGGACTGGGACGGGGGTGGTTTAGGGTAAAGTTTACTGTACGACAACGGTTTAGGGTGAGCGTACGTGTTAGGGTACGGGTTAGTGTTAGGGTACGGGTTAGGATTAGGGGACGGGTTAGGGTAAAGCTTCGGGTAAGGTTTAGGATTACGGTTAAGGGACGGGGACGGTTTAGGGTACAAGGTAGGGTATAACAACGTTTTAGGGTCAGCGTATGTGTTAGGGTACGGGTTAGTGTTAGCGTATGGGTTAGGATTAGGGGACGGGTTAGCGTAACATTTCGGGTAAGGGTTAGGGTTAGGGGACGGGGCCAGGGACGGTTTAGGGTACATGTTAGGGTTCACCAACGGTTTAGGGTGAGCGTACGTGTTAGGGTACGGGTTAGTATTATCCTACGGTTTAGGATTAGGGGACGGGTTAGGGTAAAGCTTCGAATAAGTGTTAGGGTTAGGTTTAAGGTTAGGGTTAGTGGACGGGGATGGTTTAGGTTACAGGTTAGGGTACGACAACGGTTTAGCGTGAGCGTACGTGTTAGGGTAAGGTTTAGTGTTACCGTACGGGTCAGGATTAGGGTTCGTGTTAGGTTAAGGCTTCGTGTAAGGCTTAGGGTTAGGGTTAGGGTTAGGGTTAGGGTTAGGGGATGGGGATGGTTTAGGGTACAGGTTAGGGTACGACAATGGTTTAGGGTGAGCGTACGTGTTAGGGTACGGTTTAGTCTTAGCGTACGGGTTAGGATTAGGGGACGGTTGAGGGTAAGGCTTCGGGTAAGGCTTAGGGTTAGGGTTAGGGTTAGGGTTAGGGTTAGGGGACAGGGACGGTTTAGGGTACAGGTTAGGGTACGACAACGGTTTAGGGTGAGCGTACGTGGTAGGGTACGGGTTAGTGTTAGCATACAGGTTAGGATTAGGGGAAGGGTGAGGGTAAGGCTTCGGGTAAGGGTTAGGGTTAGGGTTAGGTTTAGGGGACGGGGACGGTTTAGGGTACAAGTTAGGGTACGACAAAGGTTTAGGGTGAGCGTACGTGTTAGGGTACGGGTTAGTGTTAGCGTACGGGTTAGGATTAGGGGACGTGTGAGGGTAAGGCTTCGGGTAAGGGTTAGGGTTAGTGTTACGGTTAGGGTTAGGGGACGGGGATGGTTTAGGGTACAGGTTAGGGTACGACAACGGTTTAGGGTGAGCGTACGTGTTAGGGTACGGGTTAGTGTTAGCGTACGGGTTAGGATTAGGGGAAGGATGAGGGAAAGGCTTCGGGTAAGGGTTAGAGTTAGGGTTAAGGTTAGGGGACGGGGACGGGGACGGTTTAGGGTACAGGTTAGGGTACTTCAACGGTTTAGGGTGAGCGTACGTGTTAGGGTACGGGTTATTGTTAGCGTACGGGTTAGGATTAGGGGACGGGTGAGGGTAAGGCTTCGGGTAAGGGTTAGGGTAAGGCTTCGGGTAAGGGTTAGGGTTAGGGTTAGGGTTAGGGTTAGGGGATGGGGACGGTTTAGGGTACAGGTTAGGGTACGAGAACGATTTAGGGTGAGCGTACGTGTTAGGGTACGGGTTACTGTTAGCGTACGGGTTAGGATTAGGGGACGGGTTAGGGAAAGGCTTCAGGTTAGGTTTAGGGTTAGGGTTTGGGTTAGGTTTAGGGGTCAATTTAGGGTACAGTTTAGGGTACGACAACTGTTGAGTGTGAGCGTACATTTTAGGGTATGTGTTAGTGTTAGCGTCTGGGTTAGGATTAGGGGACGGGTTAGGGTAAGTCTTCGGGTAAGCGTTAGGTTTAGGGTTAGGGTTAGAGTTAGGGGACAGGTACGGTATAGGGGACAGTTTAGGGCACGACAACGGTTTAGGGTGAGTGTACGTGGTAGAGTACGGTTTAGTGTTAGCGTACGGTATAGGATTAGGGGACATATTAGTGTAAGTCTTCTGGTACGAGTTAGGGTTAGGGGATGGGGACGGTTTAGGGTACAGGTTAGGGTACGACAACGATTTAGGGTGACCGTACATGTTAAGGTATTTGTTAGTGTTAGCGTACGGGTTAGGATTAGGGGACGGATTAGGGTAAGGTTTCGGGTAAGTGTTAGTGTTAGGATTAGGGATAGGGTTAGCGTTAGGGTTAGGGGACGGGGACGGGGACGGTTTAGGGTACAGCTTAGTGTACGACAACGGTTAAGGGTGAGCGTACGTGTTAGGGTACGTGTTAGTGTTAGCGTACGGTTTAGGATTAGGGGACGGGTGAGGGTAAGGCTTCGGGTAAGGGTTAGGGTTAGGGTTAGGGTTAGGCTTAGGTGACAGGGACGGTTTAGGGTACAGTTTAGGGTACAACAACGGTTTAGGGTGAGCGTACGTGTTAGGGTACTGGTTAGTGTTAGCGTACGGGTTAGGATTAGGGGACGGGTGAGGGTAAGGCTTCGGGTAAGGGTTAGGGATAGGGTTAGGGGACAGGGACGGTTTAGGGTACAGGTTAGGGTACGACAACGGTTTAGGGTGAGCGTACGTGTTAGGGTACGGGTTAGTGTTAGCCTACGGGTTAGGATTAGGGGACGGGTGAGGGTAAGGCTTCGGGTAAGGGTTAGGGTTAGGGTTAGGGTTAGGGTTAGGGTGAGGGGACGGGGACGGTTTAGGGTACAGGTTAGGGTACGACAACCGTTTAGGGTGAGCGTACGTGTTAGGGTATGGGTTAGTGTTAGCGTACGGGTTAGGATTAGGGGACGGGTGAGGGTAAGGCTTCGGGTAAGGGTTAGGGTTAGGGTTAGGGTTAGGGGACGGGGACGGGGACGGTTTAGGGTACAGGTTAGAGTACGACAACGGTTTAGGGTGAGCATACGTGTTATGGTACAGGTTAGTGTTAGCGTACGGGTTAGGATTAGGGGACGGGTGAGGGTAAGGCTTCGGGTAAGGGTTAGGGTTAGGGTTAGCGGACGGGGACGGTTTAGCGTACAGGTAAGGGTACGACAACGGTTTAGGGTGAGCGTACGTGTTAGGGTACGGGTTAGTGTTAGCGTACGGGTTAGGATTAGGGGACGGGTAAGGGTAAGGCTTCGGGTAAGGGTTAGGGTTAGGGTTAGGGTTAGGGTTAGGGTTAGGGGACGGGGACAGTTTAGGGTATAGGTTAGGGTACGACAACGGTTTAGGGGAGCGTACGTGTTAGGTTACGGGTTAGTGTTAGCGTACGGGTTAGGTTTAGGGGACCGGTGAGAGTAAGGATTCGGGTAAGGGTTAGGGTTAGGTTTAGGGTTAGGGTTAGGGTTAGGGGACGGGGACGGTTTAGGGTACAGGTTAGGGTACGACAACGGTTTAGGGTGAGCGTTCGTGTTAGGGTACGTGTTAGTGTTAGCGTACGGGTTAGGATTAGGGGACGGGTGAGGGTAAGACTTCGGGTAAGTGTTCGCGTTAGGGTTACGGTTAGGGTTAGGGTTAGGCGACGGGGACGGTTTAGGGTACAGGTTAGGCTACGACAACGGTTTAGGGTGAGCGTATGTGTTAAAGTACGGGTTAGTGTTAGCGTACGGGTTAGGATTAGGGGACGGTTGAGGTTAAGGCTTCGGGTAAGGGTTAGGGTTAGGGTTAGGGTTAGGGTTAGGGGACAGGGACGGTTTAGGGTACTGGTTAGTGTACGACAACGGTTTAGGGTGAGCGTACGTGTTATGGTATGGGTTAGTGTTAGCGTACGGGTTAGGATTAGGGGACGGGTGAGGGTAAGGCTTCGGGTAAGGGTTAGGGTTAGGGTTAGGGTTAGGGTTAGGGTTAGGGGACGGGGACGGTTTAGGGTACAGCTTAGGGTACGACAACGGTTTAGGGTGAGCGTACGTGTTAGGGTACGGGTTAGTGTTAGCGTACGGGTTAGGATTAGGGGACGGGTGAGGGTAAGGCTTCGGGTAAGGGTTAGGTTTAGGGTTAGGGTTAGGTTTAGGGTTTGGAGACGGGGACGGTTTAGGGTACAGGTTAGTGTACGACAACAGTTTACGGTGAGCGTACGTGTTAGTGTACGGGTTAGTGTTAGCGTACGGTTTAGGATTAGGGGACGGGTGAGGGTAAGGGTTCGGGTAAGGGTTAGGGTTAGGGTTAGGGTTAGGGTTAGGGGACGGGGACGGGGACTGTTTAGGGTACAGGTTAGGGTACGACAACTGTTTAGGGTGAGTGTAGGTTTTAGGGTATGTGTTAGTGTTAGCGTACGGGTTAGGATTAAGGAAAGGGTTAGGGTAAGGCTTCGGTTAAGTGTTAGGTTTAGGTTTATGGTTATGGTTAAGGTTAGGGTATGGGGACGGTTTAGGTGACAGGTTAGGGTATGACAACGGTTTAGCGTGAGCGTACATGTTAGCGTACGGGTCAGGATTAGGGGACCGTTTTGGTTAAGGGTTCGGGTAAGTGTTAGGCTTAGGGTTAGGAGACGGTTAAGGGTACAGGTTAGGGTACGACAAAGATTTATGGTAAGCGTATGTGTTAGGGTACGGTTTAGTGTCAGCTTACGGGTCAGGATTAGGGGACGGGTTAGGGTAAGGCTTCCGATAAGGGTTTGGGTTAGGGTTAGGGTTAGGATTAGGGTTAGTGTACGGGGATGGTTTATGGTACAGTTTAGTGTACAATGTTTTAGGGTGAACGTACGTGTTAGGGTACGTGTTAGTGTTAGCGTACGGGTTAGGATTATGTGACGGATTAATGTAAGGGTTCGGGTAAGGGTTAGGGTTAGGGCTAGGGTTAGGGTTAGGGGACGGTGATGGTTTAGCATAAAGGGTAGAGTACGAAAACGGTTTAGGGTGAGCGTACGTGTTAGGGTACAGGTTAGTGTTAGCGTACGGGTTACTATTAGGGGACGGTTTAGGGTCAGGCTTCGGGTAAGGGTTAGGGTTAGGGTTAGGACTAGGGTTTGGGTTAGGTGATGGGGAAGGTTTAGGGTACAGGTTAGGGTACGACAACTGTTTAGGGTGAGCGTATGTGTTAGGGTACGGGTTAGGGTTAGTGTACGGGTTAGGATTAGGGGACGGATTAGGGTAAGCCTTCGTTTAAGGGTTAGGGTTAGGGTTAGGGTTAGGGTTAGGGGACGGGGATGGTTTAGGGTACAGGTTAGGGTACGACAACTGTTTAGGGTGAGCGTACGTGTTAGGGTATGGGTTAGTGTTATCGTACTGGTTAGGATTAGGGGACGTGTTAGGGTAAGCCTTCATTTAAGGGTTAGGGTTAGGGTTAAGGTTAGGGGATGGGGATGATTTAGGGTACAGATTTGTGCACGACAATGGTTTAGGATGAGCGCACGTATTAGGGTACAAGTTAGTGTTAGCGTACGTGTTAACATTAGGGGACGGTTTATGGTAAGGCTTCGGGTAAGGTTTACGGTTTGGGTTAGGGTTAGGGTTAGGGTTAGGGTACGGGGACAGTTTAGGGTACAGGTTAGGGTACGAAAATGTTTGAGGTTTAGCGTACCTGTTAGGGTATGGGTTAGTGTTAGCGTACAGGTTAGGATTAGGGGACGGGTTAGGGTAAGGCTTCGGGTAATGGTTAGGGTTAAGGTTGGGTTAGGGTTAGGGTTAGGGGACGGGGACGGTTTAGGGTACAGGTTAGGGTACAACAACGTTTTCAGGTGAGCGTACATGTTAGGGTACGGATTAGTTTTAGCGTACGGGTTAGGATTGGGGACAGGTTAGGGTAAGGTTTCAGGTAAGTGTTAGGGTTAGGGTTAGGGTTCGTGTTAAGTTTAGGGTTAGGGGACGGGGACCGTTTAGGGTACAGCTTAGCGTACGACAACAGTTTAGGGTGAGCGTACGTGTTACGTTACGGGTTAGTGTTAGCGTACGATTTAGGATTAGGAGACGGGTTAGGGTAATGCTTCGGGTAAGGGTTAGGGTTAGGGTTAGGGTTAGGGGACGGAGACGGTTTAGGGTACAGGTTAGTGTACGACAAGGTTTTAGGGTGAGCTTACGTGTTAGGATACAGGTTAGGGTTAGCGTACGGGTTAGGATTAGGGGACGGGTTAGGGTAGTGCTTCGGGTAAGTGTTAGGGTTAGGGTTAGGGTTACGGGATGGGGACGGTTTAGGGTACAGGTTAGGGTACGACCACGGTTTAGGGTGAGAGTACATGTTAGGGTACAGGTTAGTGTTAGCGTACGGGTTAGGATTAGGGGACGGGTTAGGGTAAGGCTTCTGGTAAGGGTTAGGGTAAGGTTTATGGTTAGGGTTAGGGGACGGGGATGGTTTAGGGTACAGGTTAGGGTACGACAACGGTTTAGGGTGAACGTACGTGTTAGGGTATGGGTTAGTGTTAGCATACGGGTTAGGATTAGGGGTCAGGTTAGGGTAAGGCTTCGGGTAAGGTTTGGGGTTAGGGTTAGGGTTATGGTTAGGGGACCGGGACGGTTTAGGGTAGAGTTTAGGGTGCGACAACAGTTTAGGGTGAGTGTACCTGTTAGGTACTGGTTAGTGTTAGCGTAAGTGTTAGGATTACTGGACGGGTTAGGGTAAGACTTCGGGTAAGGGTTAGGGTTAGGGTTAGTGTTAGGGTTAGGGTTAGGGTTAGGGGACTGGGACGGGGGTGGTTTAGGGTAAAGTTTACTGTACGACAACGGTTTAGGGTGAGCGTACGTGTTAGGGTACGGGTTAGTGTTAGGGTACGGGTTAGGATTAGGGGACGGGTTAGGGTAAAGCTTCGGGTAAGGTTTAGGATTACGGTTAAGGGACGGGGACGGTTTAGGGTACAAGGTAGGGTATAACAACGTTTTAGGGTCAGCGTATGTGTTAGGGTACGGGTTAGTGTTAGCGTATGGGTTAGGATTAGGGGACGGGTTAGCGTAACATTTCGGGTAAGGGTTAGGGTTAGGGGACGGGGCCAGGGACGGTTTAGGGTACATGTTAGGGTTCACCAACGGTTTAGGGTGAGCGTACGTGTTAGGGTACGGGTTAGTGTTAGCGCATGGTTTAGGATTAGGGGACGGGTTAGTGTAAGGCTTCGGGTAAGGGTTAAGGTTCGGGCTAGGGTTAGGGTTAGGGGACGTGGCGGTTTAGGTTACAGGTTAGGGTACGACAACGGTTTAGGGTGAGGGTACGTGTTAGGGTATTGGTCAGTGTTAGCGTACGGGTTAGGATTAAGGGACGGATTAGAGTAAGGCTTCGGGTAACGGTTAGGGTTAGGGTTCGGGATAGGTTTAGGGGAAGGGGACGGGGACGGTTTAGGGTACAGGTTAGGGTATGACAAAGGATTAGGGTGAGCATATGTGTTAGGGTATGGGTTAGTGTTAGCGTACGGGTTAGGATTAGGGGACGGGTTAGGGTAAGGCTTCGGGTAAGGTTTAGGGTTAGGGTTAGGGTTAGGGTTAGGGTTACGATTAGGGGACTGGGATGGTTTAGGGTTCCGGTTAGGGTACGACAACGGTTTAGGGTGAGCGTACGTGTTAGGGTATGGGTTAGTGTTAGCGTACGGGTTAGGATTAGGGGACGTGTTAGTGTAAGGCTTCGAGTAAGGGTCAGGGTTAGGATTAGGGGACGGGGACGGGGACAGTTTAGAATACAGGTTAGGATTCGCCAATGGTTTAGGGTGAGCGTACATGTTAGGGTACGGGTTAGTGTTAGCGCACGGGTTAGGATTAGGGGACGGGTTAGCCTAAGGCTTCGGGTAAGGGTTAAGGGTAGGGTTAGGGTTAGGGTTAGGGGACGGGGACGGTTTAGGTTACAGGTTAGGGTACGACAACGGTTTAGGGTGAGCGTACGTTTTAGGGTATGGGTTAGTGTTAGCGTACGGGTTCGGATTAAAGGAAGGGTTAGGGTAAGGCTTCTGGTAAGGATTAGGGTTAGGGTTTGGGTTAGAGGACTGGGACACGGATGGTTTAGGGTACAGGTTAGGGTACGACAAAGGTTTATGGTGAGCGTACGTGTTAGGGTATGGGTTAGTGTTAGCGCACGGGTTAGGAATAGGGGACGGGTGAGGGTAGAGCTTCGGGTAAGGGTTAGGGTTAGGGTTAGGGTTAGGGTTAGGGTTAGGGTTAGGGGACAGGGACGGTTTAGGGTACAAGTTAGGGTACGACAACGGTTTAGGGTGTGCGTACGTGTTAGGGTACAGGTTAGTGTTAGCGTACGGGTTAGGATTAGGGGACGGGTGAGTGTAAGGCTTCGGGTAAGGGTTAGGGTTAGGGTTAGGGTTAGGGTTAGGGGACGGGGACGGGGACGGTTAAGGGTACAGGTTAGCGTGCGACAATGGTTTAGGGTGAGTGTACGTGTTAGGGTACGGGTTAGTGTTAGCGTACGGGTTAGGATTAGGGGACAGGTGAGGGTAAGGCTTCGGGTAAGGGTTAGGGGTAGGATTAGGGTTAGGGGACGGGGACGGGGATGGTTTAGGGTACAGGTTAGGGTACGTCAACGGTTTAGGGTGAGCGTACGTGTTAGGGTACGAGTTAGTGTTAGCGTACGGGTTAGGATTAGGGGACGGGTGAGGGTAAGGCTTCGGGTAAGGGTTAGGGTAAGGCTTCGGGTAAGGGTTAGGGTTAGGGTTAGGGTTAGGGTTAGGGTTAGGGAATGGGGAGGGTTTAGGGTACAGGTTAGGGTACGACAACGATTTAGGGTGAGCGTACGTGTTAGGGTACGGGTTAGTGTTAGCGTACGGGTTAGGATTAGGGGACGGGTGAGGGTAAGGCTTCGGGTAAGGGTTAGGGTTAGTGTTAGGGTTAGGGTTTGGGTTAGGGGACGGGGACGGTTTAGGGTACAGTTTAGGGTACGACAACGGTTTAGGGTGAGCGTACGTGTTAGGGTACGGGTTAGTGTTAGAGTACGGGTTAGGATTAGGGGACGGGTGAGGGAAAGGCTTCGGGTAAGGGTTAGGGTTAGGGTTAGGGTTAGGGGACGGGGACGGGGACGGTTTAGGGTACAGGTTAGGGTACGTCAACGGTTTAGGGTGAGCGTACGTGTTAGGTAACGGGGTAGTGTTAGCGTACGGGTTAGGATTATGGGACGGGTGAGGGTAAGGCTTCGGGTAAGGGTTAGGGTTAGCGTTAGTGTTAGGGTTAGGGTTAGGGGACGGGGACGGTTTAGGGTACAGGTTAGGGTACGACAACGGTTTAGGGTGAGTGTACGTGGTGGGTACGGTTTAGTGTTAGCGTACAGTTTAGGATTAGCGGACATATTAGTGTAAGGCTTCTGGTACGAGTTAGGGTTAGGGTTAGGGGACGGGGACGGTTTAGGGTACAGGTTAGGGTACGACAACGATTTAGGGTGACCGTACATGTTAAGGTATGTGTTAGTGTTAGCGTACGGGTTAGGATTAGGGGACGGATTAGGGTAAGGTTTCGGGTAAGTGTTAGTGTTAGGATTAGGGATAGGGTTAGGGTTAGGAGACGGGGACAGTTTGGGCTACAGGTTAGGGTACGACAATGGTTTAGGGTGAGCGTACTTGTTAGGGTATGGGTTAGTGTTAGAGTACGGGTTAGGATTAGGGGACGGTTTAGGATAAGGCTTCGGGTAAGGGTTAGCGTTAGGGTTAGGGTGACGGTTAGGGGACGGGGATGATTTAGGGTACAGGTTAGGGTACGACAACGGTTTAGGGTGAGTGTATGTGTTAGGGTACGGGTTAGTGTTAGCCTACGGTTTAGGATTAGGGGACGGGTTAGGGTAAAGCTTCGAATAAGTGTTAGGGTTAGGTTTAAGGTTAGGGTTAGTGGACGGGGATGGTTTAGGTTACAGGTTAGGGTACGACAACGGTTTAGCGTGAGCGTACGTGTTAGGGTAAGGTTTAGTGTTACCGTACGGGTCAGGATTAGGGTTCGTGTTAGGTTAAGGCTTCGTGTAAGGCTTAGGGTTAGGGTTAGGGTTAGGGTTAGGGTTAGGGTTAGGGGATGGGGATGGTTTAGGGTACAGGTTAGAGTACGACAATGGTTTAAGGTGAGCGTACGTGTTAGGGTACGGGTTAGTGTTAGCGTACGGGTTAGATTAGGGGACGGGTTAGGGGAAGGCTTCGGGTAAGGGTTAGGGTTAGGGTTAGTGTTAGGGTTAGGGTTAGGGGACGGTTTAGGGTACAGGTTAGGGTATGACAACGGTTTAGTGTGAGCGTACATGTTAGGGTATGGGTTAGTGTTAGCGTACGAGTTAGGATTAGGGGACAGGTTAGGGTAAGGCTTCCGGTAAGGGTTAGGGTTAGGGTTAGGGTTAAGGTTAGGGGTTGGAGACGGTATAGGGTACAGTTTAGGGTACGACAACGGTTTAGGGTGAGCGTATGTGTTAGGGTAGGGGTTAGTGTTAGCGTACGGTTTAGGATTAGGGGACATGTTAGGGTAAGGCTTCGGGTAAGAATTAGGTTATGGTTAGGGGACGGGGACGGATTAGGGTACAGGTTAGGGTACGACAACGGTTTAGGGTGAGCGTACATGTTAGGGTACGTGTTAGTGTTAGCGTACGGGTCAGGATTATGGGACGGGTTAGGGTAAGGCTTTGGGTAAGGGTTAGTTTTAGAGTTAGGGTTATGGTTAGTGTTACGGGAGGGGGACGGTTTGGGATACAGGTTAGCGTACGACCACGGTTCAGGGTGAGCGTACATGTTAGCGTACGGGTTAGTGTTAGCGTATGGGTTAGGAATAGGGGACGGGTCATGGTAAGGCTTCGGATAACGGTTAGGGTTAGGGTTAGGGTTAGGGTTAGGGGACAGGGACGGTTTAGGTTACAGGTTAGGGTACGACAACGGTTTAGCGTGAACATACATGTTAGGGTATATTTGAGTGTTAGCGTACGGGTCAGGATTAGGGGACGGTTTTGTTTAAGGCTTCGGGTAAGTGTTACGGTTAGGGTTAGGGTTAGAGTTAGGGTTAGGGGACGGGGACGGTTTAGGGTACAAGTTAGGGTACGACAACGGTTTAGGGTGAACGTACGTGTTAGGGTACGTGCTAGGGTTAGTGTATGGGTTAGGATTAGGGGACGGGTTAGGGTAAGCCTTCATTTCAGTGTTAGGATTAGGGTTAGGGTTAGGGTTAGGGTTAGTGTTAGGGTTAGGGTACGGGAACGGTTTAGGGTACAGGTTATTGTACAACAATGGTTTAGGCTGAGCGTACGTATTAGGGTACGGGTTACTTTTAGCGTACGGGTTAGGATTAGCGGACGGGTTAGGGTAAGGATTCGGGTAAGGTTTAGGGTTAGGTTTAGGGTTAGGGTTAGGGGACGGGGTTGGTTTAGGGTACAGGTTAGTGTACGAAAATGGTTTAGGCTGAGCGTACATATTAGGGTACGGGTTAGTGTTACCGTACGGGTTAGGATTAGGGGACGGGTTAGGGTAAGGATTCGGGTAAGGTTTAGGGTTAGGGTTAGGTTTAGGGTTAGGGGACGGGGTTGGTTTAGGGTACAGGTTAGTGTACGAAAATGGTTTAGGCTGAGCATACATATTAGGGTACGGGTTAGTGTTACCGTACGGGTTAGGATTAGGGGACGGGTTAGGGTAAGGATTCGGGTAAGGTTTAGGGTTAGGGTTAGGGTTAGGGTTAGGGGACGGGGTTGGTTTAGGGTACAGGTTAGTGTACGAAAATGGTTTAGGCTGAGCGTACATATTAGGGTACGAGTTAGTGTTACCGTACGGGTTAGGATTAGGGGACGGGTTAGGGTAAGGCTTCGAGTAAGGGTTAGGGTTAGGGGACAGTTTAGGGTACAGGTTAGGGTACGACAACGGTTTAGGGTGAGCGTAGGTTTTAGGGTATGTGTTAGTGTTAGCGTATGGGTTAGGATTAAGGAACGGGTTAGGGTAAGGCTTCGGTTAAGTGTTAGGTTTAGGTTTATGGTTATGGTTAAGGTTAGGGTATGGGGACGGTTTAGGTGACAGGTTAGGGTACGACAACGGTTTAGCGTGAGCGTACATGTTAGCATACGGGTCAGGATTAGGGGACCGTTTTGGTTAAGGGTTCGGGTAAGTGTTAGGCTTAGGGTTAGGAGACGGTTAAGGGTACAGGTTAGGGTACGACAAAGGTTTATGGTAAGCGTATGTGTTAGGGTACGGTTTAGTGTCAGCTTACGGGTCAGGATTAGGGGACGGGTTAGGGTAAGGCTTCGGATAAGGGTTTGGGTTAGGGTTAAGGTTAGGATTAGGGTTAGGGTACGGGGATGGTTTATGGTACAGTTTAGTGTACAATGGTTTAGGGTGAACGTACGTGTTAGGGTACGTGTTAGTGTTAGCGTACGGGTTAGGATTATGTGACGGATTAATGTAAGGGTTCGGGTAAGGGTTAGGGTTAGGGCTAGGGTTAGGGTTAGGGGACGGTGATGGTTTAGCATAAAGAGTAGAGTACGAAAACGGTTTAGGGTGAGCGTACGTGTTAGGGTACAGGTTAGTGTTAGCGTACGGGTTACTATTATGGGACGGTATAGGGTCAGGCTTCGGGTAAGGGATAGGGTTAGGGTTAGGACTAGGGTTTGGGTTAGGTGATGGGGAAGGTTTAGGGTACAGGTTAGGGTACGACAACTGTTTAGGGTGAGCGTACGTGTTAGGGTACGGGTTAGGGTTAGTGTACGGGTTAGGATTAGGGGACGGATTAGGGTAAGCTTTCGTTTAAGGGTTAGGGTTAGGGTTAGGGTTAGGGTTAGGGGACGGGGATGGTTTAGGCTACAGATTAGGGTACGCCAAAAGTTTAGGGTGAGCGTACGTGTTAGGGTATGGGTTAGTGTTATCGTACTGGTTAGGATTAGGGGACGGGTTAGGGTAAGCCTTCATTTAAGGGTTAGGGTTAGGGTTAAGGTTAGGGGATGGGGATGATTTAGGGTACAGGTTTGTGCACGACAATGGTTTAGGATGAGCGTACGTATTAGGGTACAAGTTAGTGTTAGCGTACGTGTTAACATTAGGGGACGGTTTATGGTAAGGCTTCGGGTAAGGTTTAAGGTTTGGGTTAGGGTTAGGGTTAGGGTTAGGGTACGGGGACAGTTTAGGGTACAGGTTAGGGTACGAAAATTGTTGAGGGTTAGCGTACCTGTTAGGGTATGGGTTAGTGTTAGCGTACAGGTTAGGATTAGGGGACGGGTTAGGGTAAGGCTTCGGGTAAGGGTTAGGGTTAAGGTTGGGTTAGGGTTAGGGTTAGGGGACGGGGACGGTTTAGGGTACAGGTTAGGGTACAACAACGTTTTCAGGTGAGCGTACATGTTAGGGTACGGATTAGTTTTAGCGTGCGGGTTAGGATTGGGGACTGGTTAGGGTAAGGTTTCGGGTAAGTGTTAGGGTTAGGGTTAGGGTTCGTGTTAAGATTAGGGTTAGGGGACGGGGACCGTTTAGGGTACAGCTTAGCGTACGACAACAGTTTAGGGTGAGCGTACGTGTTACGTTACGGGTTAGTGTTAGCGTACGATTTAGGATTAGGAGACGGGTTAGGGTAATGCTTCGGGTAAGGGTTAGGGTTAGGGTTAGGGTTAGGGGACGGAGACGGTTTAGGGTACAGGTTAGTGTACGACAAGGTTTTAGGGTGAGCTTACGTGTTAGGATACGGGTTAGGGTTAGCGTACGGGTTAGGATTAGGGGACGGGTTAGGGTAGTGCTTTGGGTAAGTGTTAGGGTTAGGGTTAGGGTTAGGGTTACGGGATGGGGACGGTTTAGGGTACAGGTTAGGGTACGACCACGGTTTAGGGTGAGAGTACATGTTAGGGTACAGGTTAGTGTTAGCGTACGGGTTAGGATTAGGGGACGGGTTAGGGTAAGGCTTCTGGTAAGGGTTAGGGTAAGGGTTACGGTTAGGGTTAGGGGACGGGGACGATTTAGGGTACAGGTTAGGGTACGACAACGGTTTAGGGTGAACGTACGTGTTAGGGTATGGGTTAGTGTTAGCATACGGGTTAGGATTAGGGTTCAGGTTAGGGTAAAGCTTCGGGTAAGGTTTGGGGTTAGGGTTAGGGTTATGGTTAGGGGACCGGGACGGTTTAGGGTAGAGTTTAGGGTACGACAAGAGTTTAGGGTGAGCGTACCTGTTAGGTAGTGGTTAGTGTTAGCGTAAGTGTTAGGGATACTGGACGGGTTAGGGTAAGGCTTCGGGTAAGGATTAGGTTTAGGGTTAGGGTTAGGGTTAGGGTTAGGGTTAGGGGACTGGGACGGGGGTGGTTTAGGGTAAAGTTTACTGTACGACAACGGTTTAGGGTGAGCGTACGTGTTAGGGTACGGGTTAGTGTTAGGATACGGGTTAGGATTAGGGGACGTGTTAGGGTAAAGCTTCGGGTAAGGGTTAGGATTACGGTTAAGGGACGGGGACGGTTTAGGGTACAGGTTAGGGTATAACAACGTTTTAGGGTCAGCGTATGTGTTAGGGTACGGGTTAGTGTTAGCGTACGGGTTAGGATTAGGGGACGGGTTAGCGTAACATTTCGGGTAAGGGTTAGGATTAGGGGACGGGGCCAGGGACGGTTTAGGGTACAGGTTAGGGTTCACCAACGGTTTAGGGTGAGCGTACGTGTTAGGGTACGGGTTAGTGTTAGCGCATGGGTTAGGATTAGGGGACGGGTTAGTGTAAGGCTTCGGGTAAGGGTTAAGGTTAGGGCTAGGGTTAGGGTTAGAGGACGTGGCGGTTTAGGTTACAGGTTAGGGTAAGATAACAGTTTAGGGTGAGGGTACGTGTTAGGGTATTGGTCAGTGTTAGCGTACGGTTTAGGATTAAGGGACGGATTAGAGTAAGGCTTCGGGTAACGGTTAGGGTTAGGGTTCGGGATAGGTTTAGGGGAAGGGGACGGGGACGGTTTAGGGTACAGGTTAGGGTATGACAAAGGATTAGGGTGAGCATATGTGTTAGGGTATGGGTTAGTGTTAGCGTACGGGTTAGGATTAGGGGACGGGTTAGGGTAAGGCTTCGGGTAAGGTTTAGGGTTAGGGTTAGGGTTAGGGTTAGGGTTACGGTTAGGGGACTGGGATGGTTTAGGGTTCCGGTTAGGGTACGACAACGGTTTAGGGTGAGCGTACGTGTTAGGGTATGGGTTAGTGTTAGCGTACGGGTTAGGATTAGGGGACGTGTTAGGGTAAGGCTTCGAGTAAGGGTCAGGGTTAGGATTAGGGGACGGGGACGGGAACAGTTTAGAGTACAGGTTAGGATTCGCCAATGATTTAGGGTGAGCGTACATGTTAGGGTACGGGTTAGTGTTAGCGCACGGGTTAGGATTAGGGGACGGGTTAGTCTAAGGCTTCAGGTAAGGGTTAAGGGTAGGGTTAGGGTTAGGGTTAGGGGACGGGGACGGTTTAGGTTACAGGTTAGGGTACGACAACGGTTTAGGGTGAGCGTACGTTTTAGGGTATGGGTTACTGTTAGCGTACGGGTTCGGATTAGGGGACGGGTTAGGGAAAGGCTTCAGGTTAGCGTTAGGGTTAGGGTTAGGGTTTGGGTTAAGTTTAGGGGTCAATTTAGGGTACAGTTTAGGTTACGACAACTGTTTAGTGTGAGCGTACATTTTAGGGTATGTGTTAGTGTTAGCGTCTGGGTTAGGATTAGGGGACGGGTTAGGGTAAGGCTTCGGGTAAGCGTTAGGTTTAGGGTTAGGGTTAGAGTTAGGGGACAGGTACGTTATAGGGTATAGTTTAGGGCACGACAACGATTTAGGGTGAGTGTACGTGGTAGGGTACGGTTTAGTGTTAGCGTACGGTTTAGGATTAGAGGACATATTAGTGTAAGGCTTCTGGTAAGAGTTAGGGTTAGGGTTAGGGGACGGGGACGGTTTAGGGTACAGGTTAGGGTACGACAACGATTTAGGGTGACCGTACATGTTAAGGTATGTGTTAGTGTTAGCGTACGGGTTAGGATTAGGGGACGGATTAGGGAAAGGTTTCGGATAAGTGTTAGTGTTAGGATTAGGGATAGGTTTAGTGTTAGGAGACGGGGACAGTTTGGGCTACAGGTTAGGGTACGACAATGGTTTAGGGTGAGCGTACTTGTTAGGGTATTGGTTAGTGTTAGAGTACGGGTTAGGATTAGGGGACGGTTTAGGATAAGGCTTCGGGTAAGGGTTAGCGTTAGGGTTAGGGTGACGGTTAGGGGACGGGGATGATTTAGGGTACAGGTTAGGGTACGTCAACGGTTTAGGGTGAGCGTACGTGTTAGGTTACGGGTTAGTGTTAGCGTACGGGTTAGGATTAGGGGATGGGTGAGGGTAAGGCTTCGGGTAAGGGTTAGGGTTAGGGTTAGGGTTAGGGTTAGGGGACGGGGACGGTTTAGGGTACAGGTTAGGGTACGACAACGGTTTAGGGTGAGCGTATGTGTTAGGGTACGGGTTAGTGTTAGCGTACGGGTTAGGATTAGGGGACGGGTGAGGGTAAGGCTTCGGGTAAGGGTTAGGGTTAGGGTTAGGGTTAGGGTTAGGGTTAGGGCACGGGGACGTTTTAGGGTACATGTTAGGGTACGACAACTGTTTAGGGTGAGCGTACATGTTAGGGTACGTGTTAGTGTTAGCGTACGGGTTAGGATTAGGGGACGTGTGAGGGTAAGGCTTCGGGTAAGGGTTAGGGATAGGGGACGGGGACGGGGACGGTTTAGGGTACAGGTTAGGGTACGTCAACGGTTTAGGGTGAGCGTACGTGTTAGGGTACGGGTTAGTGTTAGCGTACGGGTTAGGATTAGGGGACGGCTGAGGGTAAGGCTTCGGGTAAGGGTTAGGGTAAGGCTTCGGGTAAGGGTTAGGGTTAGGGTTAGGGTTAGGGTTAGGTTTAGGGGATGGGGACGGTTTAGGGTACAGGTTAGGGTACGTCAACGGTTTAGGGTGAGCGTACGTGTTAGGGTACGGGTTAATGTTAGCGTACGGGTTACGATTAGGGGACGGGTGAGGGTAAGGCTTCGGGTAAGGGATAGGGTTAGGGTTAGGGTTAGGTTTAGGGTTAGGGGACGGGGACGGTTTAGGGTACAGGTTAGAGTATGACAACGGTTTAGGGTGAGCGTACGTGTTAGGGCACAGGTTAGTGTTAGCGTACGGGTTAGGATTAGGGGACGGGTGAGGGAAAGGCTTCGGGTAAGGGTTAGGGTTAGGGTTAAGGTTAGGGTTAGGGGACGGGGACGGTTTAGGGTACAGGTTAGTGTACGTCAACAGTTTAGGGTGAGCGTACGTGTTAGGGTATGGGTTATTGTTAGCGTACGGGTTAGGATTAGGGGACGGGTGAGGGTAAGGCTTCGGGTAAGGGTTAGGGTTAGGCCTAGGGTTAGGGTTAGGGGACGGGGACGGTTTAGGGTACAGGTTAGGGTACGACAACGGTTATAGTGAGCGTACGTGTTAGGGTACGGGTTAGTGTTAGCGTAAGGGTTAGGATTAGGGGACGGGTGAGGGTAAGGCTTCGGGTAAGGGTTAGGGTTAGGGTTAGGGGACGGGGACGGGGACGGTTTAGGGTACAGGTTAGGGTACGACAACGGTTTAGGGTGAGCGAACGTGTTAAGCTACGGGTTAGTGTTAGCGTACGGGTTAGGATTAGGGGACGGGTGAGGGTAAGGCTTCGGGTAAGGGTTAGGGTTAGGATTAGGGTTAGGGTTAGGGTTAGGGTTAGGGGACGGGGACGGTTTAGGGTACAGTTTAGGGTACGACAACGGTTTAGGGTGAGCGTACTTGTTAGGGTACGGTTTAGTGTTAGCGTACGGGTTAGGATTAGGGGACGGTTGAGGGTAAGGCTTCGGGTAAGGGTTAGGGTTAGGGTTAAGGTTAGGGTTAGGGTTAGGGGACGGGGACGGTTTAGGGTACAGGTTAGGGTACGACAACGGTTTAGGGTGAGCGTACGTGTTAGGGTACGGGTTAGTGTTAGCGTACGGGTTAGGATTAGGGGATGGGTGAGGGTAAGGCTTCGGGTAAGGGTTAGGGTTAGGGTTAGGGTTAGCGGACGGGGACGGGGACGATTTAGGGTACAGGTTAGGGTACGTCAACGGTTTAGGTTGAGCGTACGTGTTAGGGTACGGGTTAGTGTTAGCGTACGGTTTAGGATTAGGGGACGGGTGAGGGTGAGGCTTCGGGTAAGGGTTAGGTTTAGGTTTAGGTTTAGCGGACGGGGACGGGGACGGTTTAGGGTACAGGTTAGGGTACGACAATGGTTTAGGGTGAGCGTACGTGTTAAGGTACGGGTTAGTGTTAGCATACGGGTTAGGATTAGGGGACGGGTGAGGGTAAGGCTTCGGGTAAGGGTTAGGGTTAGGGTTAGGGTTAGGGTTAGGGTTAGGGTTAGGGCACGGGGACGGTTTAGGGTACAGTTTAGGGTACGACAACTGTTTAGGGTGAGCGTACGTGTTAGGGTACGTGTTAGTGTTAGCGTACGGGTTAGGATTAGGGGACGTGTGAGGGTAAGGCTTCGGGTAAGGGTTAGGGTTAGGGGACGGGGACGGGGACGGTTTAGGTACAGGTTAGGGTACGTCAACGGTTTAGGGTGAGCGTACGTGTTAGGGTACGGGTTAGTGTTAGCGTACGGGTTAGGATTAGGGGACGGGTGAGGGTAAGGCTTCGGGTCAGGGTTAGGGTAAGGCTTCGGGTAAGGGTTAGGGTTAGGGTTAGGGTTAGGGTTAGGGTTAGGGGATGGGGACGGTTTAGGGTACAGGTTAGTGTACGACAACGATTTAGGGTGAGCGTCCGTGTTAGGGTACGGGTTAGGGTTAGCGTACGGGTTAGGATTAGGGGACGGGTGAGGGTAAGGCTTCGGGTAAGGGTTAGGGTTAGGGTTAGGGTTAGGTTTAGGGTTAGGGGACGGGGACGGTTTAGGGTACAGGTTAGAGTATGACAACGGTTTAGGGTGAGCGTACGTGTTAGGGCACAGGTTAGTGTTAGCGTACGGGTTAGGATTAGGGGACGAATGAGGGAAAGGCTTCGGGTAAGGGTTAGGGTTAGGGTTAGGGTTAGGGGACGGGGACGGGGACGGTTTAGGGTACAGGTTAGTGTACGTCAACAGTTTAGGGTGAGCGTACGTGTTAGGGTATGGGTTATTGTTAGCGTACGGGTTAGGATTAGGGGACGGGTGAATGTAAGGTTTCGGGTAAGGGTTAGGGTTAGGGTTAGGGTTAGGGTTAGGGGACGGGTACGGTTTAGGGTACAGGTTAGGGTACGACAAAAGTTTAGGGTGAGCGTACGTGTTAGGGTACGGGTTAGTGTTAGCGTACGGGTTAGGATTAGGGGACGGGTGAGGGTAACGCTTCGGGTAAGGGTTAGGGTTAGGATTAGGGTTAGGGTTAGGGGACGGGGACGGTTTAGGGTACAGGTTAGGGTACGACAATGGTTTAGGGTGAGCGTACGTGTTAGGGTACGGGTTAGTGTTAGCGTACGGGTTAGGATTAGGGGACGGGTGAGGGTAAGGCTTCGGGTAAGGGTTAGGGTTAGGTTTAGGGTTAGGGTTAGGGGACGGGGAGGGTTTAGGGTACGGTTAGGGTACGACAACTGTTTAGGGTGAGCGTACGTGTTAGGTTACGGGTTAGTGTTAGCGTACGGGTTAGGATGAGGGGACGGGTGAGGGTAAGGCTTCGGGTAAGGGTTAGGGTTAGGGTTAGCGTTAGGGTTAGGGGACGGGGATCGTTTAGGGTACAGGTTAGGGTATGACAACGGTTTATGGTGAGCGTACGTGTTAGGGTACGGGTTAGTGTTAGCATACGGTTTAGGATTAGGGGACGGGTGAGGGTAAGGCTTCGGGTAAGGGTTAGGGTTAGGGTGAGCGTTAGGGTTAGGGTTAGGGGACGGGGACGGTTTAGGGTACAGTTTAGAGTATGACAACGGTTTAGGGTGAGCGTACGTGTTAGGGCACAGGTTAGTGTTAGCGTACGGGTTAGGATTAGGGGACGGATGAGGGAAAGGCTTCGGGTAAGGGTTAGGGTTAGGGTTAGAGTTAGGGGAAGTGGACGGGGACGGTTTAGGGTACAGGTTAGTGTACGTCAACAGTTTAGGGTGAGCGTACGTGTTAGGGTATGGGTTATTGTTAGCGTACGGGTTAGGATTAGGGGACGGGTTGGGGTAAGGCTTCGGGTAAGGGTTAGGGTTAGGCCTAGGGTTAGGGTTAGGGGACGGGGACGGTTTAGGGTACAGGTTAGGATGCGACAACGGTTTAGGGTGAGCGTACGTGTTAGGGTACGGGTTAGTGTTAGCGTAATGGTTAGGATTAGGGGACGGGTGAGGGTAAGGCTTCGGGTAAGGGTTAGGGTTAGGGTTAGGGGACGGGGCCGGGGACGGTTTAGGGTACAGGTTAGGGTACGACAACGGTTTAGGGTGAGCGAACGTGTTAAGCTACGGGTTAGTGTTAGCGTACGGTTTAGGATTAGGGGACGGGTGAGGGTAAGGGTTCGGGTAAGGGTTAGGGTTAGGACTAGGGTTAGGGTTAGGGTTAGGGTTAGGGGACGGGGACGGTTTAGGGTACAGTTTAGGGTACGACAACGGTTTAGGGTGAGCGTACGTGTTAGGGTACGGGTTAGTGTTAGCGTACGGGTTAGGATTAGGGGACGGTTGAGGGTAAGGCTTCGGGTAAGGGTTAGGTTTAGGGTTAAGGTTAGGGTCAGGGTTAGGGGACGGGGACGGTTTAGGGTACAGGTTAGGGTACGACAACGGTTTAGGGTGAGCGTACGTGTTAGGGTACGGGTTAGTGTTAGCGTACGGGTTAGGATTAGGGGACGGGTGAGGGTAAGGCTTCGGGTAAGGGTTAGGGTTAGGGTTAGGGTTAGGGGACGGGGACGGGGATGGTTTAGGGTACAGGTTAGGATACGTCAACGGTTTAGGGTGAGCGTACATGTTAGGGTACAGGTTAGTGTTAGCGTACGTGTTAGGTTTAGGGGACGGGTGAGGGTAAGGCTTCGGGTAAGTGTTAGGGTTAGGGTTAGGGTTAGGGTTAGAGTTAGGGGACGGGGAAGGTTTAGGGTACAGGTTTGGGTACGACAACGGTTTAGGGTGAGCGTACGTGTTGGGTACATGTTAGTGTTAGTGTACGGTTTAGGATTAGGGGACGGGTGAGGGTAAGGCTTCGGGTAAGGGTTAGGGTTAGGGTTAGGGTTAGGGTTAGGGTTAGGGGACGGGGACGGTTTAGGGTACAGTTTAGGGTACGACAACGGTTTAGGTTGAGCGTACGTGTTAGGGTACGGGTTAGTGTTAGCGTACGGGTTAGGATTATGGGACGGGTGAGGTTAAGGCTTCGGGTAAGGGTTAGGGTTAGGGTTAGGGTTAGGGGACGGGGTCGGGGACGGTTTAGGGTACAGGTTAGGGTACGTCAACGGTTTAGGGTGAGCGTACGTGTTAGGGTACGGGTTAGTGTTAGCGTACGGTTTAGGTTTAGGGGACGGGTGAGGGTAAGGCTTCGGGTAAGGGTTAGGTTTAGGGTTAGGTTTAGCGGACGGGGACGGGGACGGTTTAGGGTACAGGTTAGGGTACGACAATGTTTTAGGGTGAGCGTACATGTTAAGGTACGGGTTAGTGTTAGCGTACGGGTTAGGATTAGGGGACGGGTGAATGTAAGGCTTCGGGTAAGGGTTAGGGTTAGGGTTAGGGTTAGGGTTAGGGGACGGGGACGGTTTAGGGTACAGGTTAGGGTACGACAATGGTTTAGGGTGAGCGTACGTGTTAAGGTACGGGTTAGTGTTAGCGTACGGGTTAGGATTAGGGGACGTGTGAGGGTAAGGCTTCGGGTAAGGGTTAGGGTTAGGGGACGGGGACGGGGACGGTTTAGGGTACAGGTTAGGGTACGTCAACGGTTTAGGGTGAGCGTACGTGTTAGGGTACGGGTTAGTGTTAGCGTACGGGTTAGGATTAGGGGACGGGTGAGGGTAAGGCTTCGGGTAAGGGTTAGGGTAAGGCTGCGGGTAAGGGTTAGGGTTAGGGTTAGGGGATGGGGACGGTTTAGGGTACAGTTTAGCGTACGACAACGATTTAGGGTGAGCGTCCGTGTTAGGGTACGGGTTAGTGTTAGCGTACGGGTTAGGATTAGGGGACGGGTGAGGGTAAGGCTTCGGGTAAGGGTTAGGGTTAGGGTTAGGGTTAGGGTTAGGGTTAGGGGACGGGGACGGTTTAGGGTACAGGTTAGAGTATGACAACGGTTTAGGGTGAGCGTACGTGTTAGGGCACAGGTTAGTGTTAGCGTACGGGTTAGGATTAGGGGACGGATGAGGGAAAGGCTTCGGGTAAGGGTTAGGGTTAGGGTTAGGGTTAGGGGACGGGGACGGGGACGGTTTAGGGTACACGTTAGTGTACGTCAACAGTTTAGGGTGAGCGTACGTGTTAGGGTATGTGTTATTGTTAGCGTACGGGTTAGGATTAGGGGACGGGTTGGGGTAAGGCTTCGGGTAAGGGCTAGGGTTAGGGTTAGGGTTAGGGTTAGGGGACGGGGACGGTTTAGGCTACAGGTTAGGGTACGACAACGGTTTAGGGTGAGCGTACGTGTTAGGGTACGGGTTAGTGTTAGCGTAACGGTTAGGATTAGGGGACGGGTGAGGGTAAGGCTTCGGGTAAGGGTTAGGGTTAGGGTTAGGGGACGGGGACGGGGACGGTTTAGGGTACAGGTTAGGGTACGACAACGGTTTAGGGTGAGCGAACGTGTTAAGCTACGGGTTAGTGTTAGCGTACGGGTTAGGATTAGGGGACGGGTGAGTGTAAGGCTTCGGGTAAGGGTTAGGGTTAGGATTAGGGTTAGGGTTAGGGTTAGGGTTAGGGGACGGGGACGGTTTAGGGTACAGTTTAGGGTACGACAACGGTTTAGGGTGAGCGTACGTGTTAGGGTACGGGTTAGTGTTAACGTACGGGCTAGGATTAGGGGACGGTTGAGTGTAAGGCTTCGGGTAAGGGTTAGGTTTAGGGTTAAGGTTAGGGTTAGGGTTAGGGGACGGGGACGGTTTAGGGTACAGGTTAGGGTACGACAACGGTTTAGGGTGAGCGTACGTGTTAGGGTACGGGTTAGTGTTAGCGTACGGGTTAGGATTAGGGGACGGGTGAGGGTATGGCTTCGGGTAAGGGTTAGGGTTAGGGTTAGGGTTAGGGGAAGGGGACGGGGATGGTTTAGGGTACAGGTTAGGGTACGTCAACGGTTTAGGGTGAGCGTACATGTTAGGGTACAAGTTAGTGTTAGCATACGGGTTAGGTTTAGGGGACGGGTGAGGGTAAGGCTTCGGGTAAGTGTTAGGGTTAGGGTTAGGGTTAGGGGATGGGGACGGTTTAGGGTACAGGTTATGGTACGACAACGGTTTAGGGTGAGCGTACGTGTTAAGGCACGGGTTAGTGTTAGCGTACGGATTAGGATTAGGGGACGGGTGAGTGTAAGGCTTCGGGTAAGGTTTAGGGTTAGGCGTAGGGTTAGGGTTAGGGTTAGGGGACGGGGACGGTTTAGGGTACAGGTTAGGGTACGACAACGATTTAGGGTGAGCGTACGTGTTAGGACACCGGTTAGTGTTAGCGTACGGGTTAGGATTAGGGGACGGGTGAGGGTAAGGCTTCGGGTAAGGGTTAGGGTTAGGGTTAGGGTTAGGGTTAGGGTTAGGGTACGGGGACGGTTTAGGGTACAGGTTAGGGTACGACAACGGTTTAGGGTGAGCGTACGTGTTAGGGTAGGGGTTAGTGTTAGCGTACGGGTTAGGATTAGGGGACGGGTGAGGGTAAGGCTTCGGGTAAGGGTTAGGGTTAGGGTTAGGGTTAGGGTTAGTGTTTGGGGACGGGGACGGTTTAGGGTACAGTTTAGGGTACGACAACAGTTTAGGGTGAGCGTACGTGTTAGTGTACGGGTTAGTGTTAGCGTACGGGTTAGGATTAGGGGACGGGTGAGGGTAAGGCTTCCGGTAAGGGTGAGGGTTAGGGTTAGGGTTAGGGTTAGGGTTAGGGGAAGGGGACGGTTTAGGGTAGAGGTTAGGGTACGACAACGGTTTAGGGTGAACGTACGTGTTAGGGTACGGGTTAGTGTTAGCGTACGGGTTAGGATTAGGGGACGGGTGAGGGTAAGGCTTCGGGTAAGGGTTAGGGTTAGGGTTAGGGTTAGGGTTAGGGGACGGGGACTATTTAGGGTACAGGTTAGGGTACGACAACGGTTTAGGGTGAGCGTACGTGTTAGGGTACTGGTTATTGTTAGCGTACGGGTTAGGATTAGGGGACGGGTGAGGGTAAGGCTTCGGGTAAGGGTTAGGGTTAGGGTTAGGGTTAGGGTTAGGGTTAGGGTTAGGGGACGGGGACAGTTTAGGGTACAGGTTAGGGTACAACAACGATTTAGGGTGAGCGTACGTGTTAGGGTACGGGTTAGTGTTAGCGTACGGGTTAGGATTAGGGGACGGGTGAGGGTAAGGCTTCGGGTAAGGGTTATGGTTAGGGTTAGGGTTAGGGGACGGGGACGGGGACGGTTTAGGGTACAGGTTAGGGTACGTCAACGGTTTAGGGTGAGCGTACGTGTTAGGGTACGGGTTAGTGTTAGCGTACGGGTTAGGATTAGGGGACGGGTGAAGGGTAAGGCTTCGGGTAAGGGTTAGGGTTCGGGTTAGTGTTAGGGTTAGGATTAGGGGACGGGGACGGTTTAGGGTACAGGTTAGGGTACGACAACGATTTAGGGTGAGCGTACGTGATAGGGTACGGGTTAGTGTTAGCATACGGGTTAGGATTATGGGACGGGTGAGGGTAAGGCTTCGGGTAAGTGTTAGGGTTAGGGTTAGGTTTAGGAGACGGGGACGTTTTAGGGTACAGGTTAGGGTACGACAACTGTTTAGGGTGAGCGTCCGTGTTAGGTTATGTGTTAGTGTTAGCGTACGGGTTAGGATTAGGGGACGGGTGAGGGTAAGGCTTCGGGTTAGAATTACGGTTAGGGTTAGGGTTAGGGTTAGGGTTAGAGGACGGGGATGGGTTAGGGTACAGGTTAGGGTACGACAACGGTTTTGGGTGAGTGTAGGTGTTAGGGTACGTGTTAGTGTTAGCGTACGTGTTAGGATTAGGGGACGGGTGAGGGTAAGGCTTCGGGTAAGGGTTAGGGTTAGGGTTAGGTTTAGGGTTAGTTGACGGCACGGGGACGGTTTAGGGTACAGGTTAGGGTACGAAAACGGTTTATGGTGAGCGTACGTGTTAGGGTACGGGTTAGTGTTAGCGTACGGGTTAGGATTAGGGGACGCGTGAGGGTAAGGCTTCTTGTAAGTGTTAGGGTTAGGGTTAGGGTTAGGGTTAGGGTTAGGGGACGGGGACGGTTTAGGGTACAGGTTAGTGTACGACCACGGTTTAGGGTGAGCATACGTGTTAGGGTACGGGTTAGTGTTAGCATACGAGTTAGGATTAGGGGACGTGTGAGTGTAAGGCTTCGGGTAAAGGTTAGGGTGAGGGTTAGGTTTAGGGGACAGGGACAGTTTAGGGTACAGGTTAGGGTACGACAACGGTTTAGGGTGAGCTTACGTGTTAGGGAACGGGTTAGTGTTAGCGTACGTGTTAGGATTAGGGGACGGGTGAGGTTAAGGCTTCGGGTAAGGGTTAGGGTTAGGGTTAGGGTTAGGGTTAGGGGACGGGGACGGTTTAGGGTACAGGTTAGGGTACGACAACGGTTTAGGGTGAGCGTACGTGTTAGGGTACGGGTTAGTGTTAGCGTACGGGTTAGGATTAGGGGACGGGTGAGGGTAAGGCTTCGGGTAAGGGTTAGGGTTTGGGTTAGGGTTAGGAGACGGGGACGGGGACGGTTTAGGGTACAAGTTAGGGTATGACAACGGTGTAGGGTGTGCGTACGTTTTAGGTTACGGGTTAGTGTTAGGGTACGGGTTAGGATTAGGGGACGGGTGAGGGTAAGGCTTCGGGTAAGGGTTAGGGTTAGTGTTAGGGTTACGGTTAGGGGACGGGGACGGTTTAGGGTACAGGTTAGGGTACGACAACGGTTTAGGGTGAGCGTACGTGTTAGGGTATGGGTTAGTGTTAGCGTACGGGTTAGAATTAGGGGACGGGTGAGGGTAAGGCTTCGGGTAAGGGTTAGGGTTAGGGTTAGGGTTAGGGTTAGGGTTAGGGGACGGGGACGGTTTAGGGTACAGGTTAGGGTACGACAACGGTTTAGGGTGAGCGTACGTGTTAGGGTACAGGTTAGTGTTAGCGTACGGGTTAGGATTAGGGGACGGGTGAGGGTAAGGCCTCGGGTAAGGGTTAGGGTTAGGTTTAGGGTTAGGGGACGGGGACGGGGACGGTTTAGGGTACAGGATAGGGTACGTCAACGGTTTATGGTGAGCGTACGTGTTAGGGTACGGGTTAGTGTTAGCGTACGGGTTAGGATTAGGGGACGGGTGAGGGTAAGGCTTCGGGTAAGGGTTAGGGTAAGGCTTCGGGTAAGGGTTAGGGTTGGGTTAGGGTAAGGTTTAGGGGACGGGGACGGGGACTGTTTAGGGTACAGGTTAGGGTACGACAACTTTTTAGGTTGAGCGTACGTGTTAGGGTACGTGTTAGTGTTAGCGTACGTGTTAGGATTAGGGGACGTGTGAGTGTAAGGCTTCGGGTAAGGATTAGGGTTAGTGTTAGGGTTAGGGTTAGGGTTAGGGGACGGGGACGGTTTAGGGTACAGGTTAGGGTACGACAACGGTTTAGGGTGAGCGTACGTGTTAGGGTACGGGTTAGTGTTAGCGTACGGGTTAGGATTAGGGGATGGATGAGGGAAAGGCTTCGGGTAAGGGTTAGGGTTAGGGTTAGGTTTAGGGGACGGGGACGGGGACGGTTTAGTGTACAGGTTAGGGTACGTCAACGGTTTAGGGTGAGCGTACGTGTTAGGGTACGGGTTAGTGTTAGCGTACGGGCTAGGATTAGGGGACGGTTGAGTGTAAGGCTTCGGGTAAGGGTTAGGGTTAGGGTTAAGGTTAGGGTTAGGGTTAGGGGACGGGGACGGTTTAGGGTACAGGTTAGGGTACGACAACTGTTTAGGGTGAGCGTACGTGTTAGGGTACGGGTTAGTGTTAGCGTACGGGTTAGGATTAGGGGACGGGTGAGGGTATGGCTTCGGGTAAGGGTTAGGGTTAGGGTTAGGGTTACGGGAAGGGGACGGGGATGGTTTAGGGTACAGGTTAGGGTACGTCAACGGTTTAGGGTGAGCGTACATGTTAGGGTACAGGTTAGTGATAGCATACGGGTGAGGTTTAGGGGACGGGTGAGGGTAAGGCTTCGGGTAAGTGTTAGGGTTAGGGTTAGGGTTAGGGTTAGGGTTAGCGGACGGGGACGGTTTAGGGTACAGGTTATGGTACGACAACGGTTTAGGGTGAGCGTACGTGTTAAGGCACGGGTTAGTGTTAGCGTATGGATTAGGATTAGGGGACGGGTGAGTTTAAGGCTTCGGGTAAGGTTTAGGGTTAGGCGTAGGGTTAGGGTTAGGGTTAGGGGACGGGGACGGTTTAGGGTACAGGTTAGGGTACGACAACGGTTTAGGGTGAGCGTACGTGTTAGGACACCGGTTAGTGTTAGCGTACGGGTTAGGATTAGGGGACTGGTGAGGGTAAGGCTTCGGGTAAGGGTTAGGGTTAGGGTTAGGGTTAGGTTTAGGGTTAGGGTACGGGGACGGTTTAGGGTACAGGTTAGGGTACGACAACGGTTTAGGGTGAGCGTACGTGTTAGGGTAGGGGTTAGTGTTAGCGTACGGGTTAGGATTAGGGGACGGGTGAGGGTAAGGCTTCGGGTAAGGGTTAGGGTTAGGGTTAGGGTTAGGGTACGAGGACGGGGACGGTTTAGGGTACAGGTTAGGGTACGTCAACGGTTTAGGGTGAGCGTACGTGTTAGTGTACGGGTTAGTGTTAGCGTACGGGTTAGGATTAGGGGACGGGTGAGGGTAAGGCTTCCGGTAAGGGTTAGGGTTCGGGTTAGTGTTAGGGTTAGGGTTAGGGGACGGGGACGGTTTAGGGTACAGGTTAGGGTACGACAACGGTTTAGGGTGAGCGTACGTGTTAGGGTACGGGTTAGTGTTAGCATACGGGTTAGGATTATGGCACGGGTGATGGTAAGGCTTCGGGTAACGGTTAGGGTTACGGTTACGTTTAGGAGACGGGGACGTTTTAGGGTACAGGTTAGGGTACGACAACTGTTTAGGGTGAGCGTCCGTGTTAGGTTATGTGTTAGTGTTAGCGTACGGGTTAGGATTAGGGGACGGGTGAGGGTAAGGCTTCGGGTAAGAATTACGGTTAGGGTTAGGGTTAGGGTTAGGGTTAGAGGACGGGGACGGTTTAGGGTACAGGTTAGGGTACGACAACGGTTTTGGGTGAGTGTAGGTGTTAGGGTACGTGTTAGTGTTAGCGTACGGGTTAGGATTAGGGGACGGGTGAGGGTAAGGCTTCGGGTAAGGGTTAGGGTTAGGGTTAGGTTTAGGGTTAGTTGACGGCACGGGGACGGTTTAGGGTACAGATTAGGGTACGAAAACGGTTTATGGTGAGCGTACGTGTTAGGGTACGGGTTAGTGTTAGCGTACGGGTTAGGATTAGGGGACGCGTGAGGGTAAGGCTTCTTGTAAGTGTTAGGGTTAGGGTTAGGGTTAGGGTTAGGGTTAGGGGACGGGGACGGTTTAGGGTACAGGTTAGTGTACGACCACGGTTTAGGGTGAGCGTACGTGTTAGGGTACGGGTTAGTGTTAGCATACGAGTTAGGATTAGGGGACGGGTGAGTGTAAGGCTTCGGGTAAAGGTTAGGGTTAGGGTTAGGGTTAGGGTTAGGGGACGGGCACGGGGACGGTTTAGGGTACAGGTTAGTGTACGACAACGGTTTATGGTGAGCGTACGTGTTAGGGTACGGGTTAGTGTTAGCGTACGGGTTAGGATTAGGGGACGGGTGAGGGTAAGGCTTCAGGTAAGGGTTAGGTTTAGGGTTAGGGTTAGGGTTATGGTTATGGTTAGGGTTAGGGTTAGGGTGAGGGTTAGGGTTAGGGGACAGGGACAGTTTAGGGTACAGGTTAGGGTACGACAACGGTTTAGGGTGAGCTTACGTGTTAGGGTACGGGTTATTGTTAGCGTAAGGTTTAGGATTAGGGGACGGTTGAGGGTAAGGCTTCGGGTAAGGGTTAGGGTTAGGGTTAGGCTTAGGGTTAGGGTTAGGGGACGGGGACGGTTTAGGGTACAGGTTAGGGTACGACAACAATTTAGGGTGAGCGTACATGTTAGGGTACGGGTTAGTGTTAGCGCACGTGTTAGGATTAGGGGACGGGTGAGGTTAAGGCTTCGGGTAAGGGTTAGGGTTAGGTTTAGGGTTAGGGTTAGGGGACGGGGACGGTTTAGGGTACAGGTTAGGGTACGACAACGGTTTAGGGTGAGCGTACGTGTTAGGGTACAGGTTAGTGTTAGCGTACGGGTTAGGATTAGGGGACGGGTGAGGGTAAGGCTTCGGGTAAGGGTTAGGGTTTGGGTTAGGGTTAGGGGACGGGGACGGGGACGGTTTAGGGTACAAGTTAGGGTATGACAACGGTTTAGGGTGTGCGTACGTTTTAGGGTACGGGTTAGTGTTAGGGTACGGGTTAGGATTAGGGGACGGGTGAGGGTAAGGCTTCGGGTAAGGGTTAGGTTTAGTGTTAGGGTTAGGGTTAGGGGACGGGGACGGTTTAGGGTACAGCTTAGGGTACGACAACGGTTTAGGGTGAGCGTACGTGTTAGGGTACGGGTTAGTGTTAGCGTACGGGTTAGAATTAGGGGACGGGTGAGGGTAAGGCTTCGGGTAAGGGTTAGGGTTAGGGTTAGGGTTAGGGTTAGGGTTAGGGGACGGGGACGGTTTAGGGTACAGGTTAGGGTACGACAACGGTTTAGGGTGAGCGTACGTGTTAGGGTACAGGTTAGTGTTAGCGTACGGGTTAGGATTAGGGGACGGGTGAGGGTAAGGCCTCGGGTAAGGGTTAGGGTTAGGTTTAGGGTTAGGGGACGGGGACGGGGACGGTTTAGGGTACAGGATAGGGTACGTCAACGGTTTATGGTGAGCGTACGTGTTAGGGTACGGGTTAGTGTTAGCGTACGGGTTAGGATTAGGGGACGGGTGAGGGTAAGGCTTCGGGTAAGGGTTAGGGTAAGGCTTCGGGTAAGGGTTAGGGTTGGGTTAGGGTAAGGTTTAGGGGACGGGGACGGGGACGGTTTAGGGTACAGGTTAGGGTACGACAACTTTTTAGGTTGAGCGTACGTGTTAGGGTACGGGTTAGTGTTAGCGTACGTGTTAGGATTAGGGGACGTGTGAGGGTAAGGCTTCGGGTAAGGATTAGGGTTAGTGTTAGGGTTAGGGTTAGGGTTAGGGGACGGGGACGGTTTAGGGTACAGGTTAGGGTACGACAACGGTTTAGGGTGAGCGTACGTGTTAGGGTACGGGTTAGTGTTAGCGTACGGGTTAGGATTAGGGGATGGATGAGGGAAAGGCTTCGGGTAAGGGTTAGGGTTAGGGTTAGGGTTAGGGGACGGGGACGGGGATGCTTTAGTGTACAGGTTAGGGTACGTCAACGGTTTAGGGTGAGCGTACGTGTTAGGGTACGGGTTAGTGTTAGCGTACGGGTTAGGATTAGGGGACGGGTGAGGGTAAGGCTTCGGGTAAGTGTTAGGGATAGGGTTAGGGTTAGGGTTAGGGTTAGGGGACGGGGACGGTTTAGGGTACAGGTTAGGGTACGACAACTGTTTAGGGTGAGCGTACGTGTTAGGGTACGGGTTAGTGTTAGCGTAAGGGTTAGGATTAGGGGACGGGTGAGGTTAAGGCTTTGGGTAAGGGTTAGGGTTAGGGTTAGGGTTAGGGGACGGGGACGGGGTCGGTTTAGGGTACAGGTTAGGATACGACAACGGTTTAGGGTGAGCGTACGTGTTAAGGTACGGGTTAGTGTTAGCGTACGGTTTAGGATTAGGGGACGGGTGAGGGTAAGGCTTCGGATAAGGGTTAGGGTTAGGGTTATGGTTAGGGGACGGGGACTGTTTAGGGTACAGGTTAGGGTACGACAACGGTTTAGGGTGAGCATACGTGTTAGGGTACGGGTTAGTGTTAGTGTACGGGTTAGGATTAGGGAACGGGTTAGGGTAAGGCTTCGGTTAAGGGTTAGGGTTAGGGTTAGGGTTAGGGTTAGGGTTAGGGGACGGGGACGGTTTAGGGTACAGGTTAGGGTGGACAACGGTTTAGGGTG
>NC_143147.1:5770000-5792500 GCF_059928025.1 Delphinapterus leucas | reverse complement strand
TAGGGGACGGGAACGGTTTAGGGTACAGGTTAGGGTACGACAACGGTTTAGGGTGAGCGTACGTGTTAGGGTACGGATTAGTGTTAGCGTACGGGTTAGGATTAGGGGACGGGTGAGGGTAAGGCTTCGGGTAAGGGTTAGGGTTAGGGTTAGGGTTAGGGTTAGTGTTAGGGTTAGGCTTAGGGTTAGGGTTAGGGGACGGGGACGGTTTAGGGTACAGGTTAGGGTACGACAACGGTTTAGGGTGAGCGTACGTGTTAGGGTACGGGTTAGTGTTAGCGTACGGGTTAGGATTAGGGGACGGGTGAGGGTAAGGCTTCGGGTAAGGGTTAGGGTTAGGGTTAGGGTTAGGGGACGGGGACGGGGACGGTTTAGGGTACAAGTTAGGGTACGACAACGGTTTAGGGTGTGCGTACGTTTTAGGGTACGGGTTAGTGTTAGCGTACGGGTTAGTATTAGGGGACGGGTGAGGGTAAGGCTTCGGGTAAAGGTTAGGTTTAGGGTTAGGGTTAGGGAACGGGGACGGTTTAGGGTACAGGTTAGGGTACGACAACGGTTTAGGGTGAGCGTACGTGTTAGGGTACGGGTTAGTGTTAGCGTACGGGTTAGGATTAGGGGACGGGTGAGGGTAAGGCTTCGGGTAAGGGTTAGGGTTAGGGTTAGGGTTAGGGGACGGGGACGGGGACGGTTTAGGGTACAGGTTAGGGTACGTCAACGGTTTAGGGTGAGCGTACGTGTTAGGGTACGGGTTAGTGTTAGCGTACGGGTTAGGATTAGGGGACGGGTGAGGGTAAGGCTTCGGGTAAGGGTTAGGGTTAGTGTTAGAGTTAGGGTTAGGGTTAGGGGACGGGGACGGTTTAGGGTACAGGTTAGGGTACGACAACGGTTTAGGGTGAGCGTACGTGTTAGGGTACGGGTTAGTGTTAGCGTACGGGTTAGGATTAGGGGACGGGTGAGGGTAAGGCTTCGGGTAAGTGTTAGGGTAAGGCTTCGGGTAAGGGTTAGGGTTAGGGTTAGGGTTAGTGTTAGGGGATGGGGACGGTTTAGGGTACAGGTTAGGGTACGACAACGATTTAGGGTGAGCGTACGTGTTAGGGTACGGGTTATTTTTAGCGTACGGGTTAGGATTAGAGGACGGGTGAGGGTAAGGCTTCGGGTAAGGGTTAAGGTTAGGGTTAGGGTTAGGGTTAGGGGACGGGCACGGGTACGGTTTAGGGTACAGGTTAGGGTACGACAACGGTTTAGGGTGAGCGTACATGTTAGGGTACGGGTTAGTGTTAGCATACGGGTTAGGATTAGGGGAAGGGTGAGTGTAAGGCTTCGGGTAAGGGTTAGGGTTAGGGTTAGGGTTAGGGTTAGGGGACGGGGACGGTTTAGGGTACAGGTTAGGGTATGACAACGGTTTAGAGGAGCGTACGTGTTAGGGTACGGGTTAGTGTTAGCGTAAGGGTTAGGATTAGGGGACGGGTGAGGGTAAGGCTTCGGGTAAGGGTTAGGGTTAGGGTTAGGGTTAGGGTTAGGGTTAGGGGACGGGGACGGTTTAGGGTACAGGTTAGTGTATGACAACGGTTTAGAGGAGCGTACGTGTTAGGGTAAGGTTTAGTGTTACCGTACGGGTCAGGATTAGGGTTCGTGTTAGGTTAAGGCTTCGTGTAAGGCTTAGGGTTATGGTTAGGGTTAGGGTTAGGGGATGGGGATGGTTTAGGGTACAGGTTAGGGTACGACAATGGTTTAGGGTGAGCGTACGTGTTAGGGTACGGGTTAGTGTTAGCGTACGGGTTAGGATTAGGGGACGGGTGAGGGTAAGGCTTCGGGTAAGGGTTAGGGTTAGGGTTAGGGTTGGGGTTAGGGGACGGGGACGGTTTAGGGTACAGGTTAGGGTACGACAACGGTTTAGGGTGAGCGTACGTGTTAGGGTACTGGTTAGTGTTAGCGTACGGGTTAGGATTATGTGACGGGTGAGGGTAAGGCTTCGGGTAAGGGTTAGGGTTAGGGTTAGGGTTAGGGTTAGGGTTAGGGGACGGGGACGGTTTAGGGTACAGGTTAGTGTACGACAACGGTTTAGGGTGAGCGTACGTGTTAGGGTACGGGTTAGTGTAAGCGTATGGGTTAGGATTAGGGGACGGGTTAGGGTTAGGGTTAGGGTTAGGGATAGGGTTAGGTTAGGGTTAGGGTTAGGGTTAGGTTTAGGGTTAGGGGAAGGGGACAGGGACGGTTTAGGGTACAGGTTAGGGTACGTCAACGGTTTAGGGTGAGCGTACGTGTTAGGGTATGCGTTAGTGTTAGCGTACGGGTTAGGATTAGGGGACGGGTGAGGGTAAGGCTTCGGGTAAGAGTTAGGGTTAGGGTTAGAGTTAGGTTTAGGGTTAGGGGACGGGGACGGTTTATCGTACAGGTTGGGGTACGACAACGGATTAGGGTGAGCGTAGGTGTTAGGGTACGGGTTAGTGTTAGCGTACGGGTTAGGATTAGGGGACGGGTGAGGGTAAGGCTTCGGGTAAGGGGTAGGGTTAGGGTTAGGGTTAGGGTTAGTGTTAGGGGACGGTGACGGTTTAGGGTACAGGTTAGGGTACGACAACGGTTTAGGTTTAGCGTACGTGTTAGGGTATGGGTTAGTGTTAGCGTACGGGTTAGGATTAGGGGACGGGTGAGGTGAAGGCTTCGGGTAAGGGTTAGGGTTAGGGTTAGGGTTAGGGTTAGGGTTTGGGGACGGGGACGGTTTAGGGTACAGGTTAGTGTACGACAACGGTTTAGGGTGAGCGTACGTGTTAGGGTACGGGTTAGTGTTAGCGTACGGGTTAGGATTAGGGGACGGGTGAGGGTATGGCTTCCGGTAAGTGTGAGGGTTAGGGTTAGGTTTAGGGTTAGGGTTAGGGGACGGGGACGGTTTAGGGTACAGGTTAGGGTACGACAACGGTTTAGGGTGAGCGTACGTGTTAGGGTACGGGTTAGTGTTAGCGTACGGGTTAGGAGTAGGGGACGGGTGAGTGTAAGACTTCGGGTAAGGGTTAGGTTTAGGGTTAGGGTTAGGGGTAGGGTCGGGGACGGGGACGGTTTAGGGTACAGGTTAGTGTACGGCAACGGTTTAGGGTGAACGTACGTGTTAGGGTACGGGTTAGTGTTAGCGTACGGGTTAGGATTATGGGACGGGTGAGTGTAAGGCTTCGGGTAAGGGTTAGGGTTAGTGTTAGGGTTAGGGGACGGGGACGGGGACGGTTTACGGTACAGGTTATGGTACGACAACGGTTTAGGGTGAGCGTACGTGTTAGGGTACGGGTTAGTGTTAGCGTACGGGTGAGGATTAGGGGACGGGTGAGGGTAAGGCTTCGGGTAAGGTTTAGGGTTAGGGTTAGGGTTAGGGTTAGGGTTAGGGTTAGGGTTAGGGAACGGGGACGGTTTAGGGTACAGTTTAGAGTAGGACCACGTTTTAGGGTGAGCGTACGTGTTAGGGTATGGGTTACTGTTAGCGTACGGGTTAGGATTAGGGGACGGGTTAGGGAAAGGCTTCAGGTTAGGGTTAGGGTTAGGGTTAGGGTTTGGGTTAGGTTTAGGGGTCAATTTAGGGTACAGTTTAGGGTACGACAACTGTTGAGTGTGAACGTACATTTTAGGGTATGTGTTAGTGTTAGCGTCTGGGTTAGGATTAGGGGACGGGTTAGGGTAAGGCTTCGGGTAAGCGTTAGGTTTAGGGTTAGGGTTAGAGTTAGGGGACAGGTACGGTATAGGGGACAGTTTAGGGCACGACAACGGTTTAGGGTGAGTGTACGTGGTAGAGTACGGTTTAGTGTTAGCGTACGGTTTAGGATTAGGGGACATATTAGTGTAAGTCTTCTGGTACGAGTTAGGGTTAGGGTTAGGGGACGGGGACGGTTTAGGGTACAGGTTAGGGTACGACAACGATTTAGGGTGACCGTACATGTTAAGGTATTTGTTAGTGTTAGCGTACGGGTTAGGATTAGGGGACGGATTAGGTAAGGTTTCGGGTAAGTGTTAGTGTTAGGATTAGGGATAGGGTTAGGGTTAGGAGACGGGGACAGTTTGGGCTACAGGTTAGGGTACGACAATGGTTTAGGGTGAGCGTACTTGTTAGGGTATGGGTTAGTGTTAGAGTACGGGTTAGGATTAGGGGACGGTTTAGGATAAGGCTTCGGGTAAGGGTTAGCGTTAGGGTTAGGGTGACGGTTAGGGGACGGGGATGATTTAGGGTAGAGGTTAGGGTACGACAACAGTTTAGGGTGAGTGTACGTGTTAGGGGACGGGTTAGTGTTAGCCTACGGTTTAGGATTAGGGGACGGGTTAGGGTAAAGCTTCGAATAAGTGTTAGGGTTAGGTTTAAGGTTAGGGTTAGTGGACGGGGATGGTTTAGGTTACAGGTTAGTGTACGACAACGGTTTAGCGTGAGCGTACGTGTTAGGGTAAGGTTTAGTCTTACCGTACGGGTCAGGATTAGGGTTCGTGTTAGGTTAAGGCTTCGTGTAAGGCTTAGGGTTAGGGTTAGGGTTAGGGTTAGGGGATGGGGATGGTTTAGGGTACAGGTTAGGGTACGTCAACGCTTTAGGGTGAGCCTACGTGTTAGGGTACGGGTTAGTGTTAGCGTACGGGATAGGATTAGGTGACGGGTGAGGGTAAGGCTTCGGGTAAGGGTTAGGGTTAGGGGACGGGGACCGGGACGGTTTAGGGTACAGGTTAGGGTACGTCAACGGTTTAGGGTGAGCGTACGTGTTAGGGTACGGGTTAGTGTTAGCGTACGGGTTAGGATTAGGGGACGGGTGAGGGTAAGGCTTCGGGTAAGGGTTAGGGTAAGGCTTCGGGTAAGGGTTAGGGTTAGGGTTAGGGGATGGGGACGGTTTAGGGTACAGGTTAGGGTACGACAACGATTTAGGGTGAGCGTACGTGTTAGGGTACGGGTTATTGTTAGCGTACGGGTTAGGATTAGAGGACGGGTGAGGGTAAGGCTTCGGGTAAGGGTTAAGGTTAGGGTTAGGGTTAGGGGACGGGCACGGGTACGGTTTAGGGTACAGGTTAGGGTACGACAACGGTTTAGGGTGAGCGTACGTGTTAGGGTACGGGTTAGTGTTAGCGTTCGGGTTAGGATTAGGGGAAGGGTGAGTGTAAGGCTTCGGGTAAGGGTTAGGGTTAGGGTTAGGGTTAGGGTTAGGGTTAGGTTTAGGGGATGGGGATGGTTTAGGGTACAGGTTAGGGTACGACAATGGTTTAAGGGAGCGTACGTGTTAGGGTACGGGTTAGTGTTAGCGTACGGGTTAGGATTAGGGGACGGGTGAGGGTAAGGCTTCGGGTAAGGGTTAGGGTTAGGATTAGGTTTAGGGTACGGGGACGGGGACGGAGACAGTTTAGGGTACAGGTTAGGGTACGACAACGGTTTAGGGTGAGCGTACGTGTTAGGGTACGGGTTAGTGTTAGCGTACGGGTTAGGATTAGGGGATGGGTGAGGGTAAGGCTTGGGGTAAGGGTTCGGGTTAGGGTTAGGGTTAGGGTTAGGTTTAGGCGACGGGGACGGTTTAGGGTACAGGTTAGGGTACGACAGCGGTTTAGGGTGAGCGTACGTGTTAGGGTATGGGTTAGTGTTAGCGTACGGGTTAGGATTAGGGGACGGGTGAGGGTAAGGGTTCGGGTAAGAGTTAGGGTTAGGGTTAGGGTTACGGTTAGGGTTAGGGGACGGGGACGGTTTAGGGTACAGGTTAGGGTACGACAACGGTTTAGGGTGAGCGTACGTGTTAGGGTACGGGTTAGGGTTAGCGTACGGTTAGGATTAGGGGACGGGTGAGGGTAAGGCTTCGGGTAAGGGTTAGGGTTAGGGTTAGGGTTAGGGTTAGGGGACGGGGACGGGGACGGTTTTGGGTACAGGTGAGGGTACGACAACAGTTTAGGGTGAGCGTACGTGTTAGGGTAGGGGTTAGTGTTAGTGTACGGGTTAGGATTAGGGGACGGGTGAGAGTAAGGCTTCGGGTAAGGGTTAGGGTTAGGGTTAGGGTTAGGGTTAGGGTTAGGGGCGGGGACGGTTTAGGGTACAGGTTAGGGTACGACAACGGTTTAGGGTGAGCGTACGTGTTAGGGTATGGGTTAGTGTTAGCGTACGGGTTAGGATTAGGGGACGGGTGAGGTTAAGGCTTCGGGTAAGGGTTAGGGTTAGGGTTAGGGTTAGGTTTAGGGGACGGGGACGGTTTAGGGTACAGGTTAGGGTACGACAACGGTTTAGGGTGAGCGTACGTGTTAGGGTACGGGTTAGTGTTAGCGTACGGGTTAGGATTAGGGGACGGGTGTGGGTAAGGCTTCGGGTAAGGGTTAGGGTTAGGGTTAGGGGATGGGGACGGGGACGGTTTAGGGTACAGGTTAGGGTACGTCAACGCTTTAGGGTGAGCCTACGTGTTAGGGTACGGGTTAGTGTTAGCGTACGGGTTAGGATTAGGGGACGGGTGAGTGTAAGGCTTCGGGTAAGGGTTAGGGTTAGGGTTAGTGTTAGGGTTAGGGGACGGGGACGGTTTAGGGTACAGGTTAGGGTACGACAACGGTTTAGGGTGAGCGTACGTGTTAGGGTACTGGTTAGTGTTAGCGTACGGGTTAGGATTATGTGACGGGTGAGGGTAAGGCTTCGGGTAAGGTTTAGGGTTAGGGTTAGGGCTAGGGTTAGGACACGGGGACGGTTTAGGGTACAGGTTAGGGTACGACAACGGTTTAGGGTGAGCGTACGTGTTAGGGTACGGGTTAGTGTAAGCGTACGGGTTAGGATTAGGGGATGGGTTAGGGTTAGGGTTAGGGTTAGGGAAAGGGTTAGGTTAGGGTTAGGGTTAGGGTTAAGGTTAGGGTTAGGGGAAGGGGACAGGGACGGTTTAGGGTACAGGTTAGGGTACGTCAACGGTTTAGGGTGAGCGTACGTGTTAGGGTACGGGTTAGTGTTAGCGTACGGGTTAGGATTAGGGGACGGGTGAGGGTAAGGCTTCGGGTAAGAGTTAGGGTTAGGGTTAGAGTTAGGTTTAGGGTTAGGGGACTGGGACGGTTTATGGTACAGGTTGGGGTACGACAACGGATTAGGGTGAGCGTAGGTGTTAGGGTACGGGTTAGTGTTAGCGTACGGGTTAGGATTAGGGGACGGGTGAGGGTAAGGCTTCGGGTAAGGGGTAGGGTTAGGGTTAGGGTTAGGGTTAGTGTTAGGGGACGGTGACGGTTTAGGGTACAGGTTAGGGTACGACAACGGTTTAGGTTTAGCGTACGTGTTAGGGTACGGGTTAGTGTTAGCGTACGGGTTAGGATTAGGGGACGGGTGAGGGTAAGGCTTCGGGTAAGGGTTAGGGTTAGGGTTAGGGTTAGGGTTAGGGTTTGGGGACGGGGACGGTTTAGGGTACAGGTTAGGGTACGACAACGGTTTAGGGTGAGCGTACGTGTTAGGGTACGGGTTAGTGTTAGCGTACGGGTTAGGATTAGGGGACGGGTGAGGGTAAGGCTTCCGGTAAGGGTGAGGGTTAGGGTTAGGTTTAGGGTTAGGTTTCGGGGACGGGGAAGGTTTAGTGTACAGGTTAGGGTACGACAACGGTTTAGGGTGAGCGTACGTGTTAGGGTACGGGTTAGTGTTAGCGTACGGGTTAGGAGTAGGGGACAGGTTAGTGTAAGACTTCGGGTAAGGGTTAGGTTTAGGGTTAGGGTTAGGGTTAGGGTCGGGGACGGGGACGGTTTAGGGTACAGGTTAGTGTACGGCAACGGTTTAGGGTGAACGTACGTGTTAGGGTACGGGTTAGTGTTAGCGTACGGGTTAGGATTAGGGGACGGGTGAGTGTAAGGCTTCGGGTAAGGGTTAGGGTTAGTGTTAGGGTTAGGGGACGGGGACGGGGATGGTTTAGGGTACACGTTAGGGTACGACAACGGTTTAGGGGAGCGTACGTGTTAGGGTACGGGTTAGTGTTAGCGTACGGGTTAGGATTAGGGGACGGGTGAGGGTAAGGCTTCGTGTAAGGGTTAGGGTTAGGGTTAGGGTTAGGGTTAGTGTTAGGGGACGGGGACGGTTTTGGGTACAGGTTATGGTACGACAACGGTTTAGGGTGAGCGTACGTGTTAGGGTACGGGTTACTGTTAGCGTACGGGTTAGGATTAGGGGTCGGGTGAGGGTAAGGCTTCGGGTAAGGTTTAGGGTTAGGGTTAGGGTTAGGGTTAGGGAACGGGGACGGTTTAGGGTACAGTTTAGAGTATGACCACGTTTTAGGGTGAGCGTACATGTTAGGGTATGGGTTACTGTTAGCGTACGGGTTAGGATTAGGGGACGGTTTAGGGAAAGGCCTCAGGTTAGGGTTAGGGTTAGGGTTAGGGTTTGGGTTAGGTTTAGGGGTCAATTTAGGGTACAGTTTAGGGTACGACAACTGTTGAGTGTGAACGTACATTTTAGGGTATGTGTTAGTGTTAGCGTCTGGGTTAGGATTAGGGGACGGGTTAGGGTAAGGCTTCGGGTAAGCGTTAGGTTTAGGGTTAGGGTTAGAGTTAGGGGACAGGTACGGTATAGGGGACAGTTTAGGGCACGACAACGGTTTAGGGTGAGTGTACGTGGTAGAGTACGGTTTAGTGTTAGCGTACGGTTTAGGATTAGGGGACATATTAGTGTAAGTCTTCTGGTACGAGTTAGGGTTAGGGTTAGGGGACGGGGACGGTTTAGGGTACAGGTTAGGGTACGACAACGATTTAGGGTGACCGTACATGTTAAGGTATGTGTTAGTGTTAGCGTACGGGTTAGGATTAGGGGACGGATTAGGTAAGGTTTCGGGTAAGTGTTAGTGTTAGGATTAGGGATAGGGTTAGGGTTAGGAGACGGGGACAGTTTGGGCTACAGGTTAGGGTACGACAATGGTTTAGGGTGAGCGTACTTGTTAGGGTATGGGTTAGTGTTAGAGTACGGGTTAGGATTAGGGGACGGTTTAGGATAAGGCTTCGGGTAAGGGTTAGCGTTAGGGTTAGGGTGACGGTTAGGGGACGGGGATGATTTAGGGTACAGGTTAGGGTACGACAACAGTTTAGGGTGAGTGTACGTGTTAGGGTACGGGTTAGTGTTAGCCTACGGTTTAGGATTAGGGGACGGGTTAGGGTAAAGCTTCGAATAAGTGTTAGGGTTAGGTTTAAGGTTAGGGTTAGTGGACGGGGATGGTTTAGGTTACAGGTTAGGGTACGACAACGGTTTAGCGTGAGCGTACGTGTTAGGGTAAGGTTTAGTGTTACCGTACGGGTCAGGATTAGGGTTCGTGTTAGGTTAAGGCTTCGTGTAAGGCTTAGGGTTAGGGTTAGGGTTAGGGTTAGGGGATGGGGATGGTTTAGGGTACAGGTTAGGGTACGACAATGGTTTAGGGTGAGCGTACGTGTTAGGGTACGGGTTAGTGTTAGCGTACGGGTTAGGATTAGGGGACGGGTGAGGGTAAGGCTTCGGGTAAGGGTTAGGTTTAGGGGACGGGGACCGGGACGGTTTAGGGTACAGGTTAGGGTACGTCAACGGTTTAGGGTGAGCGTACGTGTTAGGGTACGGGTCAGTGTTAGCGTACGGGTTAGGATTAGGGGACGGGTGAGAGGTAAGGCTTCGGGTAAGGGTTAGGGTTAGGGTTAGGGTTACGGTTAGGGTTAGGGGACGGGGACGGTTTAGGGTACAGGTTAGTGTACGACAACTGTTTAGGGTGAGCGTACGTGTTAGGGTACGGGTTAGTGTTAGCGTACGGGTTAGGATTAGGGGACGGGTGAGGGTAAGGCTTCGGGTAAGGGTTAGGGTTAGGGGACGGGGACGGGGACGGTTTAGGGTACAGGTTAGTGTACATCAACGGTTTAGGGTGAGTGTACGTGTTAGGGTACGTGTTAGTGTTAGCGTACGGGTTAGGATTAGGGGACGGGTGAGGGTAAGGCTTCGGGTAAAGGTTAGGTAAGGCTTCGGGTAAGGGTTAGGGTTAGGGTTAGGGTTAGGGTTAGGGTTAGGGGATGGGGACGGTTTAGGGTACAGGTTAGGGTACGACAACGATTTAGGGTGAGCGTACGTGTTAGGGTACGGGTTAGTGTTAGCGTACGTGTTAGGATTAGGGGACGGGTGAGGGTAAGGCTTCGGGTAAGAGTTAGGGTTAGGGTTAGGGTTAGGGTTAGGGTTAGGGGACGGGGACGGTTTAGGGTACAGGTTAGGGTACGACAACGGTTTAGGGTGAGCGTACGTGGTAGGGTACGGGTTAGTGTTAGCGTACGGGTTAGGATTAGGGGACGGGTGAGGGTAAGTCTTCGGGTAAGATTTAGGGTTAGGGTTAGGGTTAGGTTTAGGGTTAGGGGACGGGGACGGTTTAGGGTACAGGTTAGAGTAAGATAACGGTTTAGGGTGAGCGTACGTGTTAGGGTACAGTTTAGTGTTAGCGTACGGGTTAGGATTAGGGGACGGATGAGGGAAAGGCTTCGGGTAAGGGTTAGGGTTAGGGGACGGGGACGGGGACGGTTTAGGATACAGGTTAGGGTACTTCAACGGTTTAGGGTGAGCGTACGTGTTAGGGTATGGGTTATTGTTAGCGTACGGGTTAGGATTAGGGGACGGGTGAGGGTAAGGCTTCGGGTAAGGGTTAGGGTTAGGTTTAGGGTTAGGGTTAGGGGACGGGGACGGTTTAGGGTACAGGTTAGGGTACGAAAACGGTTTAGGGTGAGCGTACGTGTTAGGGTACGGGTTAGTGTTAGCATAAGGGTTAGGATTAGGGGACGGGTGAGGGTAAGGCTTCGGGTAAGGATTAGGGTTAGGGTTAGGGGACGGGGACGGGGACGGTTTAGGGTACAGGTTAGGGTACGTCAACGGTTTAGGGTGAGCGTATGTGTTAAGCTACAGGTTAGTGTTAGCGTACGGGTTAGGATTACGGGACGGGTGAGGGTAAGGATTCGGGGAAGGGTTAGGGTTAGGGTTAGGGTTAGGGTTAGGGGACGGGGACGGTTTAGGGTACAGGTTAGGGTACGACAACGGTTTAGGGTGAGCGTACGTATTAGGGTACGTGTTAGTGTTAGCGTACGGGTTAGGATTAAGGGACGGGTGAGGGTAAGGGTTCGGGTAAGGGTTAATTTTAGGGTTAGGGTTAAGTTTAGGGTTAGGGGATGGGGACGGTGTAGGGTACAGGTTAGGGTACGACAACGGTTTAGGGTGAGCGTACGTGTTAGGGTACAGGTTAGTGTTAGCGTACGGTTTAGGATTAGGGAACGGGTGAGGGTAAGGCTTCGGGTAAGGGTTAGGGTTAGGTTTAGGGGACGGGGACGGGGACGGTTTAGGGTACAGGTTAGGGTACGACAACGGTTTAGGGTGAGCGTACGTGTTAGGGTACGGGTTAGTGTTAGCGTACGGGTTAGCATTAGGGGACGGGTGAGTGTAAGGGTTCGGGTAAGGGTTAGGGTTAGGGTAGGGTTAGGGGACGGGGACGGGGACGGTTTAGGGTACAGGTTAGGGTACGGCAACGGTTTAGTTTGAACGTACGTGTTAGGGTACGGGTTAGTGTTAGCGTACGGGTTAGGATTAGGGGACGGGTGAGGGTAAGGCTTTGGGTAAGGGTTAGGTTTAGGGTTAGGGTTAGGGTTAGTGTTAGGGGACAGGGACGGTTTAGGGTACAGGTTAGTGTACGACAACGGTTTAGGGTGAGCGTACGTGTTAGGGTACGGGTTATTGTTTGCGTATGGGTTAGGATTAGGGGAAGGGTGAGTGTAAGGCTTCGGGTAAGTGTTAGCGTTAGGGTTAGGGTTTGGGTTAGAGTTAGGGGACGAGGACGGTTTAGGGTATAGGTTAGGGTACGACAATGATTTAGGGTGAGCGTACGTGTTAGGGTATGGTTAGTGTTAGCTACGGGTTAGGATTAGGGGACGGGTGAGGGTAAGGCTTCGGGTAAGGGTTAGGGTTAGGGTTAGGGTTAGGGTTAGGGTTAGGGGACGGGGACGGTTTAGGGTACAGGTTAGGGTACGTCAACGGTTTAGGGGAGCGTACCTGTTAGGGTACGGGTTAGTGTTAGCGTACAGGTTAGGATTAGGGGACGGGTGAGGGTAAGGCTTCGGGTAAGGGTTCGGGTTAGGGTTAGGGTTAGGGTTAGGGTTAGGGGAAGGGGACGGTTTAGGGTACAGGTTATGGTACGACAACGGTTTAGGGTGAGCGTACGTGTTAGGGTACGGGTTAGTGTTAGCGTACGGGTTAGGATTAGGGGACGGGTGATGGTAAGGCTTCGGGTAAGGGTTAGGGTTAGGATTAGGGAACGGGGACGGTTTAGGGTACAGTTTAGAGTATGACCACGTTTTAGGGTGAGCGTACGTGTTAGGGTATGGGTTACTGTTAGCGTACGGGTTAGGATTAGGGGACGGGTTAGGGAAAGGCTTCAGGTTAGGGTTAGGGTTAGGGTTAGGGTTTGGGTTAGGTTTAGGGGTCAATTTAGGGTACAGTTTAGGGTACGACAACTGTTTAGTGTGAGCGTACATTTTAGGGTATGTGTTAGTGTTAACGTCTGGGTTAGGATTAGGGGACGGGTTAGGGTAAGGCTTCGGGTAAGCGTTAGGTTTAGGGTTAGGGTTAGAGTTAGGGGACAGGTACGGTATAGGGTACAGTTTAGGGCACGACAACGGTTTAGGGTGAGTGTACGTGGTAGGGGACGGTTTAGTGTTAGAGTACGGTTTAGGATTAGCGGACATATTAGTGTAAGGCTTCTGGTACGAGTTAGGGTTAGGGTTAGGGGACGGGGACGGTTTAGGGTACAGGTTAGGGTACGACAACGATTTAGGGTGACCGTACATGTTAAGATACGTGTTAGTGTTAGCGTACGGGTTAGGATTAGGGGACGGATTAGGGAAAGGTTTCGGGTAAGTGTTAGTGTTAGGATTAGGGATAGGGTTAGCGTTAGGAGACGGGGACAGTTTGGGCTACAGGTTAGGGTACGACAATGGTTTAGGGTGAGCGTACTTGTTAGGGTATGGGTTAGTGTTAGAGTACGGGTTAGGATTAGGGGACGGTTTAGGATAAGGCTTCGGGTAAGGGTTAGCGTTAGGGTTAGGGTGACGGTTAGGGGACGGGGATGATTTAGGGTACAGGTTAGGGTACGACAACGGTTTAGGGTGAGTGTACGTGTTAGGGTACGGGTTAGTGTTAGCCTACGGTTTAGGATTAGGGGACGGGTTAGGGTAAAGCTTCGAATAAGTGTTAGGGTTAGGTTTAAGGTTAGGGTTAGTGGACGGGGATGGTTTAGGTTACAGGTTAGGGTACGACAACAGTTTAGCGTGAGCGTACGTGTTAGGGTAAGGTTTAGTGTTACCGTACGGGTCAGGATTAGGGTTCGTGTTAGGTTAAGGCTTCGTGTAAGGCTTAGGGTTAGGGTTAGGGTTAGGGTTAGGGTTAGGGTTAGGGGATGGGGATGGTTTAGGGTACAGGTTAGGGTACGACAATGGTTTAGGGTGAGCGTACGTGTTAGGGTACGGGTTAGTGTTAGCGTACGGGTTAGATTAGGGGACGGGTTAGGGGAAGGCTTCGGGTAAGGGTTAGGGTTAGGGTTAGTGTTAGGGTTAGGGTTAGGGGACGGTTTAGGGTACAGGTTAGGGTATGACAACGGTTTAGTGTGAGCGTACATGTTAGGGTATGGGTTAGTGTTAGCGTACGAGTTAGGATTAGGGGACAGGTTAGGGTAAGGCTTCGGGTAAGGATTAGGGTTAGGGTTAGGGTTAAGGTTAGGGGTTGGAGACGGTATAGGGTACAGTTTAGGGTACGACAACGGTTTAGGGTGAGCGTATGTGTTAGGGTAGGGGTTAGTGTTAGCGTACGGTTTAGGATTAGGGGACATGTTAGGGTAAGGCTTCGGGTAAGAATTAGGGTTATGGTTAGGGGACGGGGACGGATTAGGGTACAGGTTAGGGTACGACAAAGTTTAGGGTGAGCGTACATGTTAGGGTACATGTTTGTGTTAGCGTACGGGTCAGGATTATGGGACGGGTTAGGGTAAGGCTTTGGGTAAGGGTTAGTTTTAGGGTTAGGGTTATGGTTAGTGTTACGGGAGGGGGACGGTTTGGGATACAGGTTAGCGTACGACCACGGTTCAGGGTGAGCGTACATGTTAGCGTACGGGTTAGTGTTAGCGTATGGGTTAGGAATAGGGGACGGGTCATGGTAAGGCTTCGGATAAGGGTTAGGGTTAGGGTTAGGGTTAGGGTTAGGGGACAGGGACGGTTTAGGTTACAGGTTAGGGTATGACAACGGTTTAGCGTGAGCATACATGTTAGCGTATATTTGAGTGTTAGCGTACGGGTCAGGATTAGGGGACGGTTTTGTTTAAGGCTACGGGTAAGTGTTACGGTTAGGGTTAGGGTTAGAGTTAGGGTTAGGGGACGGGGACGGTTTAGGGTACAGGTTAGGGTACGACAACCGTTTAGGGTGAACGTACGTGTTAGGGTATGGGTTTTGTGTTAGCATACGGGTTAGGATTAGGGGTCAGGTTAGGGTAAGGCTTCGGGTAAGGTTTGGGGTTAGGGTTAGGGTTATGGTTAGGGGACCGGGACGGTTTAGGGTAGAGTTTAGAGTACGACAACATTTTAGGTTGAGCGTACCTGTTAGGTACTGGTTAGTGTTAGCATAAGTGTTAGGATTACTGGACGGGTTAGGGTAAGGCTTCGGGTAAGGGTTAGGGTTAGGGTTAGGGTTAGGGTTAGGGTTAGGGGACTGGGACGCGGGTGGTTTAGGGTAAAGTTTACTGTACGACAACGGTTTAGGGTGAGCGTATGTGTTAGGGTAGGGGTTAGTGTTAGCGTACGGTTTAGGATTAGGGGACGTGTTAGGGTAAGGCTTCGGGTAAGAATTAGGGTTATGGTTAGGGGACGGGGACGGTTTAGGGTACAGGTTAGGGTACGACAACGGTTTAGGGTGAGCGTACATGTTAGGGTACGGGTTAGTGTTAGCGTACGGGTTAGGATTAGGGGATGGGTTAGGGTAAGGCTTTGGGTAAGGGTTAGTTTTAGGGTTAGGGTTATGGTTACTGTTACGGGAGGGGGACGGTTTAGGATACAGGGTAGCGTACGACCACGGTTTAGGGTGAGCGTACATGTTAGCGTACGGGTTAGTGTTAGCGTATGGGTTAGGATTAGGGGACGGGTCAGGGTAAGGCTTCGGATAAGGGTTAGGGTTAGGGTTAGGGTTAGGGTTAGGGGACAGGGACGGTTTAGGTTACAGTTTAGGGTACGACAACGGTTTAGCATGAGCATACATGTTAGGGTATATGTGAGTGTTAGCGTACGGGTTAGGATTAGGGGACGGTTTTGTTTAAGGCTTCGGGTAAGTGTTACGGTTAGGGTTAGGGTTAGAGTTAGGGTTAGGGGACGGGGACGGTTTAGGGTACAGGTTAGGGTACGACAAAGGTTTAGGGTGAGCGTACGTGTTAGGGTACGGGTTAGGGTTAGTGTATGGGTTAGGATTAGGGGACGGGTTAGGGTAAGCCTTCATTTCAGTGTTAGGATTAGGGTTAGGGTTAGGGTTAGGGTTAGTGTTAGGGTTAGGGTACGGGGACGGTTTAGGGTACAGGTTATTGTACAACAATGGTTTAGGCTGAGCGTACGTATTAGGGTATGGGTTACTTTTAGCGTACGGGTTAGGATTAGGGGACGGGTTAGGGTAAGGCTTCGGGTAAGGTTTAGGGTTAGGGTTAGGGTTTGGGTTAGGGGACGGGGTTGGTTTAGGGTACAGGTTAGTGTACGAAAATGGTTTAGGGTGAGCGTACATATTAGGGTACGGGTTAGTGTTAGCGTACGGGTTAGGATTAGGGGACGGGTGAGGGTAAGGCTTCGGGTAAGGGTTAGGGTTAGGGTTAGGGTTAGGGTTAGGGTTTGGGGACGGGGACGGTTTAGGGTACAGGTTAGGGTACGACAACAGTTTAGGGTGAGCGTACGTGTTAGTGTATGGGTTAGTGTTAGCGTACGGGTTAGGATTAGGGGACGGGTGAGGGTAAGGCTTCCGGTAAGGGTGAGGGTTAGGGTTAGGGTTAGGGTTAGGGTTAGGGGACGGGGACGGTTTAGGGTACAGTTTAGGGTACGACAACGGTTTAGGGTGAGTGTACGTGTTAGGGTACGGGTTAGTGTTAGCGTACGTGTTAGGATTAGGGGACGGGTGAGGCTAAGGCTTTGGGTAAGGGTTAGGTTTAGGGTTAGGGTTAGGGTTAGGGTTAGGGGACGGGGACGGTTTAGGGTACAGGTTAGGGTACGACAACGGTTTAGGGTGAGCGTACGTGTTAGGGTACGGGTTAGTGTTAGCGTACGGGTTAGGATTAGGGGACGGGTGAGGGTAAGGTTTCGGGTAAGGCTTAGGGTTAGAGTTAGGGTTAGGGATAGGGTTAGGGGACGGGGACGGTTTAGGGTACAGGTTAGGGTACGTCAACGGTTTAGGGGAGCGTACGTGTTAGGGTACGGGTTAGTGTTAGCGTACTGATTAGGATTAGGGGACGGGTTAGGGAAAGGCTTCAGGGTAGGGTTAGGGTTAGGGTTAGGGTTTGGATTAGGTTTAGGGGTCAATTTAGGGTACAGTTTAGGGTACGACAACTGTTTAGTGTGAGCGTACATTTTAGGGTATGTGTTAGTGTTAACGTCTGGGTTAGGATTAGGGGACGGGTTAGGGTAAGGCTTCGGGTAAGCGTTAGGTTTAGGGTTAGGGTTAGAGTTAGGGGACAGGTACGGTATAGGCTACAGTTTAGGGCACGACAACGGTTTAGGGTGAGTGTACGTGGTAGGGTACGGTTTAGTGTTAGCGTACGGTTTAGGATTAGCGGACATATTAGTGTAAGGCTTCTGGTACGAGTTAGGGTTAGGGTTAGGGGACGGGGACGGTTTAGGGTACAGGTTAGGGTACGACAACGATTTAGGGTGACCGTACATGTTAAGGTATGTGATAGTGTTAGCGTACGGGTTAGGATTAGGGGACGGATTAGGGTAAGGTTTCGGGTAAGTGTTAGTGTTAGGATTAGGGATAGGGTTAGGGTTAGGAGACGGGGACAGTTTGGGCTACAGGTTAGGGTACGACAATGGTTTAGGGTGAGCGTACTTGTTAGGGTATGGGTTAGTGTTAGAGTACGGGTTAGGATTAGGGGACGGTTTAGGATAAGGCTTCGGGTAAGGGTTAGCGTTAGGGTTAGGGTGACGGTTAGGGGACGGGGATGATTTAGGGTACAGGTTAGGGTACGACAACGGTTTAGGGTGAGTGTACGTGTTAGGGTACGGGTTAGTGTTAACCTACGGTTTAGGATTAGGGGACGGGTTAGGGTAAAGCTTCGAATAAGTGTTAGGCTTAGGTTTAAGGTTAGGGTTAGTGGACGGGGATGGTTTAGGTTACAGGTTAGGGTACGAAAATGGTTTAGGCTGAGCGTACATATTAGGGTACGGGTTAGTGTTACCGTACGGGTTAGGATTAGGGGACGGTTTAGGGTAAGGCTTCGAGTAAGGGTTAGGGTTAGGGTTAGGGGACGGTTCAGGGTACAGGTTAGGGTACGACAACGGTTTAGGGTGAGCGTAGGTTTTAGGGTATGTGTTAGTGTTAGCGTACGGGTTAGGATTAAGGAACGGGTTAGGGTAAGGCTTCGGTTAAGTGTTAGGTTTAGGTTTATGGTTATGGTTAAGGTTAGGGTATGGGGACGGTTTAGGTGACAGGTTAGGGTACGACAACGGTTTAGCGTGAGCGTACATGTTAGCGTACGGGTCAGGATTAGGGGACCGTTTTGGTTAAGGGTTCGGGTAAGTGTTAGGCTTAGGGTTAGGAGACGGTTAAGGGTACAGGTTAGGGTACGACAAAGGTTTAGGGTAAGCGTATGTGTTAGGGTACGGTTTAGTGTCAGCTTACGGGTCAGGATTAGGGGACGGGTTAGGGTAAGGCTTCGGATAAGGGTTTGGGTTAGGGTTAGGGTTAGGATTAGGGTTAGGGTACGGGGATGGTTTATGGTACAGTTTAGTGTACAATGGTTTAGGGTGAACGTACGTGTTAGGGTACGTGTTAGTGTTAGCGTACGGGTTAGGATTATGTGACGGATTAATGTAAGGGTTCGGGTAAGGGTTAGGGTTAGGGCTAGGGTTAGGGTTAGGGGACGGTGATGGTTTAGCATAAAGGGTAGAGTACGAAAACGGTTTAGGGTGAGCGTACGTGTTAGGGTACAGGTTAGTGTTAGCGTACGGGTTACTATTAGGGGACGGTTTAGGGTCAGGCTTCGGGTAAGGGTTAGGGTTAGGGTTAGGACTAGGGTTTGGGTTAGGTGATGGGGAAGGTTTAGGGTACAGGTTAGGGTACGACAACTGTTTAGGGTGAGCGTACGTGTTAGGGTACGGGTTAGGGTTAGTGTACGGGTTAGGATTAGGGGACGGATTAGGGTAAGCCTTCGTTTAAGGGTTAGGGTTAGGGTTAGGGGACGGGGATGGTTTAGGCTACAGATTAGGGTACGCCAACAGTTTAGGGTGAGCGTACGTGTTAGGGTATGGGTTAGTGTTATCGTACTGGTTAGGATTAGGGGACGGGTTAGGGTAAGCCTTCATTTAAGGGTTAGGGTTAGGGTTAAGGTTAGGGGATGGGGATGATTTAGGGTACAGGTTTGTGCACGACAATGGTTTAGGATGAGCGTACGTATTAGGGTACAAGTTAGTGTTAGCGTACGTGTTAACATTAGGGGACGGTTTATGGTAAGGCTTCGGGTAAGGTTTACGGTTTGGGTTAGGGTTAGGGTTAGGGTTAGGGTACGGGGACAGTTTAGGGTACAGGTTAGGGTACGAAAATTGTTGAGGGTTAGCGTACCTGTTAGGGTATGGGTTAGTGTTAGCGTACAGGTTAGGATTAGGGGACGGGTTAGGGTAAGGCTTCGGGTAAGGGTTAGGGTTAAGGTTGGGTTAGGGTTAGGGTTAGGGGACGGGGACGGTTTAGGGTACAGGTTAGGGTACGACAACGTTTTCAGGTGAGCGTACATGTTAGGGTACGGATTAGTTTTAGCGTACGGGTTAGGATTGAGGACGGGTTAGGGTAAGGATTCGGGTAAGTGTTAGGGTTAGGGTTAGGGTTCGTGTTAAGTTTAGGGTTAGGGGACGGGGACCGTTTAGGGTACAGCTTAGCGTACGACAACAGTTTAGGGTGAGCGTACGTGTTACGTTACGGGTTAGTGTTAGCGTACGATTTAGGATTAGGAGACGGGTTAGGGTAATGCTTCGGGTAAGGGTTAGGGTTAGGGTTAGGGTTAGGGGACGGAGACGGTTTAGGGTACAGGTTAGTGTACGACAAGGTTTTAGGGTGAGCTTACGTGTTAGGATACGGGTTAGGGTTAGCGTACGGGTTAGGATTAGGGGACGGTTTAGGGTAGTGCTTCGGGTAAGTGTTAGGGTTAGGGTTAGGGTTAGGGTTAGGGTTACGGGATGGGGACGGTTTAGGGTACAGGTTAGGGTACGACCACGGTTTAGGGTGAGAGTAAATGTTAGGGTACAGGTTAGTGTTAGCGTACGGGTTAGGATTAGGGGACGGGTTAGGGTAAGGCTTCTGGTAAGGGTTAGGGTAAGGGTTACGGTTAGGGTTAGGGGATGGGGACGGTTTAGGGTACAGGTTAGGGTACGACAATGGTTTAGGGTGAACGTACGTGTTAGGGTATGGGTTAGTGTTAGCATACGGGTTAGGATTAGGGGTCAGGTTAGGGTAAGGCTTCGGGTAAGGTTTGGGGTTAGGGTTAGGGTTATGGTTAGGGGACCGGGACGGTTTAGTGTAGAGTTTAGGGTACGACAACAGTTTAGGGTGAGCGTACCTGTTAGGTACTGGTTAGTGTTAGCGTAAGTGTTAGGATTACTGGACGGGTTAGGGTAAGGCTTCGGGTAAGGGTTAGGGTTAGGGTTAGGGTTAGGGTTAGGGTTAAGGTTAGGGTTAGGGGACTGGGACGGGGGTGGTTTAGGGTAAGGTTTACTGTACGACAACGGTTTAGGGTGAGCGTACGTGTTAGGGTACGGGTTAGTGTTAGGGTACGGGTTAGGATTAGGGGACGGGTTAGGGTAAAGCTTCGGGTAAGGGTTAGGATTACGGTTAAGGGACGGGGACGGTTTAGGGTACAGGTTAGGGTATAACAACATTTTAGGGTCAGCGTATGTGTTAGGGTATGGGTTAGTGTTAGCGTACGGGTTAGGATTATGGGACGGGTTAGCGTAACATTTCGGGTAAGGGTTAGGGTTAGGGGACGGGGCCAGGGACGGTTTAGGGTACAGGTTAGGGTTCACCAACGGTTTAGGGTGAGCGTACGTGTTAGGGTACGGGTTAGTGTTAGCGCATGGGTTAGGATTAGGGGACGGGTTAGTGTAAGGCTTCAGGTAAGGGTTAAGGTTAGGGCTAGGGTTAGGGTTAGGGGACGTGGTGATTTAGGTTACAGGTTAGGGTACGACAACGGTTTAGGCTGAGGGTACGTGTTAGGGTATTGGTCAGTGTTAGCGTACGGGTTAGGATTAAGGGACGGATTAGAGTAAGGCTTCGGGTAACGGTTAGGGTTAGGGTTCGGGATAGGTTTAGGGGAAGGGGACGGGGACGGTTTAGGGTACAGGTTAGGGTATGACAAAGGATTAGGGTGAGCATATGTGTTAGGGTATGGGTTAGTGTTAGCGTACGAGTTAGGATTAGGGGACGGGTTAGGGTAAGGCTTCGGGTAAGGGTTAGGGTTAGGGTTAGGGTTAGGGTTAGGTTTACGGTTAGGGGACTGGGATGGTTTAGGGTTCCGGTTAGGGTACGACAACGGTTTAGGGTGAGCGTACGTGTTAGGGTATGGGTTAGTGTTAGCGTACGGGTTAGGATTATGGGACAGGTGAGGGTAAGGCTTCGGGTAAGGGTTAGGGTTAGGGTTAGTGTTAGGGTTAGGGTTAGGGGACGGGGACGGTTTAGGGTACAGGTTAGGGTACGACAACGGTTTAGGGTGAGCGTACGTGTGAGGGTACGGGTTAGTGTTAGCGTAAGGGTTAGGATTAGGGGACGGGTGAGGGTAAGGCTTCGGTAAGGGTTAGGGTTAGGGTTAGGGTTAGGGGACGGGGACGGGGACGGTTTATGGTACAGGTTATTGTACGACAACGGTTTAGGGTGAGCATACGTGTTAAGGTACGGGTTAGTGTTAGCGAACGGGTTAGGATTAGGGGACGGGTGAGGGTAAGGCTTCGGATAAGGGTTAGGGTTAGGGTTAGGGTTAGGGTATGGGGACGGTTTAGGGTACATGTTAGGGTACGACAACGATTTAGGGTGAACGTACGTTTTAGGGTACGGGTTAGTGTTAGCGTACGGGTTAGGATTAGGGGACGGGTGAGGGTAAGGCTTCGGGTAAGGGATAGGGTTAGGGTTAGGGTTAGGGTTAGGGGATGGGGATGGGGACGGTTTAGGGTACATGTTAGGGTACGACAACGGTTTAGGGTGAACGTACGTTTTAGGGTACGGGTTAGTGTTAGCGTACGGGTTAGGATTAGGGGACGGGTGGGGGTAAGGCTTCGGGTAAGTGTTAGGGTTAGGGTTAGGGTTAGGGGACGGGTTAGGGTAAGGCTTCGGGTAAGGGTTAGGGTTAGGGTTAGGGTTAGTGGACGGGCACGGGGACGGTTTAGTGTACAGGTTAGGGTACGTCAACGGTTTAGGGTGAGCGTACGTGTTAGGGTACGGGTTAGTGATGGCGTACGGGTTAGGATTAGGGGACGTGTGAGGGTAAGGCTTCGGGTAAGGGTTAGGGTTAGTGTTAGGGTTAGGGTTAGGGTTAGGGGACGGGGACGGTTTAGGGTACAGGTTAGGGTACGACATCGGTTTAGGGTGAGCGTACGTGTTAGGGTACGGGTTAGTGTTAGCGTACGGGTTAGGATTAGGGGACGGGTGAGGGAAAGGCTTCGGGTAAGGGTTAGGGTTAGGGTTAGGGTCAGGGGACGGGGACGGGGACGGTTTAGGGTACAGGTTAGGGTACGTCAACGGTTTAGGGTGAGCGTACATGTTAGGGTACGGGTTAGTGTTAGAGTACGGGTTAGGATAAGGGGACGGGTGAGGGTAAGGCTTCGGGTAACGGTTAGTGTTAGGGTTAGGGTTAGGGTTAGGGTTAGCGGACGGGGACGGTTTAGGGTACAGGTTAGGGTACGACAACGGTTTAGGGTGAGCGTACGTGTTAGGGTACGGGTTAGTGTTAGCGTACGGGTTAGGATTAGGGGACGGGTGAGGGTAAGGCTTCAGGTAAGGGTTAGGGTTAGGGTTAGGGTTAGGGTTAGGGGACGGGGACGTTTTAGGGTACAGGTTAGGATACGACAATGGTTTAGGTTGAGCGTACGTGTTAGGGTACGGGTTAGTGTTAGGGTACGGGTTAGGATTAGGGGACGGGTGAGGTTAAGGCTTCGGGTAAGGGTTAGGGTTAGGGTTAGGGTTAGGGTTAGGGGACAGGCATGGGGACGGTTTAGGGTACAGGTTAGGGTACGACAACGGTTTATGGTGAGCGTACGTGTTAGGGTACGGGTTAGTGTTAGCGTACGGGTTAGGATTAGGGGACGGGTGAGGGTAAGGCTTCG